>NW_007418763.1:0-550 GCF_000475195.1 Diaphorina citri
GCTCGCCCGCCCGCCCGGGGGTGCGAGGAGGAAGCGCAAAACAAATATTCGCCGAACTTTAATTTTTTTTTTTTTTTTCGTGCTCACTAATGTGCTCGCCCCTATTGACAGTTCTTTCTGGATTTGTTTTTTTTTTTTTTTTTACAAGTATTCGTTGATGTGCTTGCGTCTATTGTTTGTTTGTTTCTTTCTTATTGATATTTGTTTTTTTTTTTTACAAGTATTCGTTGATGTGCTTGCGTCTATTGTTTGTTTGTTTATTATTATTATTGATTTTTTCTTGCCCCACTCGCTTGCTCTCGTTTTTTTTTTTTTTTTTTTTTTTACAAGTATTCGTCGCTGTGCTTGCGTCTACAAAGTGCTCACTAATGTGCTCGCTCCCATTGACAGGTCTTTCTGGATTTGTTTTTTTTTTTTTTTTCACAAGTATTCGTTGATGTGCTTGCGTCTATTGTTTGTTTGTTTATTATTATTGATTTTTTCTTTGCCCCACTTACAAGTATTCGTCGCTGTGCTTGCGCCCATTGTTTGATTGTAATGATGAAGTAAC
>NW_007418764.1:0-550 GCF_000475195.1 Diaphorina citri
ACAATCCGCGAATACCACGAGCAAACCGCGAATAGGTGACTTATCACAGAAGAATCGATGAGGACCTTCCACTTATGAGAATGAAGGGGAAATGAGTAAATTAATTCCAAACTTCAAACCTATGGTCAAAATGTAGGAGAATCCTCCCCTCAACCCCTACATTTCCCCTGACCCCCTACATGGTTTTTGGTAGTAGGGGGCAAGGGGAGGTTTCTTCAGACCTAAATTTTTGTCAGAGCTCATTCTCTCTTCTGCTTTCAGACTGGAAGGTTCTCTCTGCTCCCTCTCTCCTCTCTGTGATATCTCCAAATATTTCAACATATTTTTTTTTCTTTTTTTTTTTACAAGAGTTTCCATTAGAGTATTTAAGATGACCAAGAAGTCTTTCCTATGTAACTTTTCACGAGAAATCAATCGGTGTACATGTAAGGGTTCTAGGAATGATGGTTCACAAAATATGCGCTTGTAGCAAGCCATGTTGAGTTGGAGTTCTAATGTAGTAAGAAAAGATCACTTTGAAAATAGAACATTGGAACGAATTTATTTTGTG
>NW_007418765.1:0-550 GCF_000475195.1 Diaphorina citri
CCAGTAGAGGATAAGGAAAGTAAAAAATCATATAGGGAATATGTATATTAAAAGGTGTGTCCACACATAGTCGACCGGGCCGGCCATAAATTTAAGTCGATCGATGGCGACTGAGATATCCACACTGTCTAGATAACCGATAACATAGCTTCACCTCGTCAATCGATATCGATGAACGGACGGTCGACTATGTTGGACACACCTTTAAAGTGTCAACTGACTTGACTGTAGTGATGGGCCGAGTTGGGTTTTGGGTTTTTTAAAAGATGAGTGTTTCACCGCCGTTTTTATTTCGTAGCGATGAAACAACTGCTACATTGGACGCTTGTGGTCTGTTTCGTAGCATGCCCATCCCGTAGTATGCCTCTCATCAGATGGGCGAGAAGAGACACAATACTTCCCATTTAGGTGCTGGGTCAACACGAGAACACCGGAAAGTAACCCGTTGAGGGTTACTTTCTGGTGAACGGGTAAGTAACCCGTTGAAATATTTGCAATCGAAAAACGAGTACAAATTTTTGTCGATGGTGGGATTCGAACCCGAGACCTT
>NW_007418766.1:0-550 GCF_000475195.1 Diaphorina citri
CAATAAAGCAATAATTCTTATGTAAGCATGGAATGATTATAGTTACTACTCCATACAATCAGTGAAAACAACTGGTATAGGAAGTCATGTGTTTGCTAGGATGGACACAATTGATTATTTTGATAATGATTGATATTAAAATTGATTATTGTTTCCAATCAAACAGCTGATTGGTTCATTATTTGTGACTTAAATCATAACGTCATAATAATGGTTAACAGCATGGGTCTATAGGTCCTCCTAGAGAGTCAGGGCCTTTGGGAAGTGAGCAACTTTTTACTGATTATTCAATTCTTTGTTCAACTTTCAATAAAATGAGTAGGTACCTAGGTATCTATCGAAATTTAATGAACGAATTTGATTAGGTAGGTAATAAGTTAATAACTGTGATCATTTGTATAAAATTTCATAAAAATTGGAAAACAGTTAAAATCATGGAACAAGTAGAAACACTTCCCTGAGTTAATCTCTAAAAAAAACACTCAACTTACCAGAGATCTGAGATTTTCTTGAGGACATTCTAGGAACCTAACGTCTAGTTACATGGAAT
>NW_007418767.1:0-550 GCF_000475195.1 Diaphorina citri
AAAATAACTCAAGTTCCCGTAGATCCCCAATTTTCTGGACAAACTCTTTTTTCATTAGAAGGTAAATTTAACTGGTTCGGACAAATAAAGAAAACTGGTCTTTCGGAACTAGTTCCGGGTTTCGGTTTACCTTTTGTTTCAATGTGAAACACGCCAAAAAAACTGACATGACGCTTGAAAAAAATTACCAACTGACCAATTCATCAAGAGAACTCTGTCGAAACAAAGAAAAGAGGTAGATGAAAATTTTGAAACAAGAGAAAAAAAAACTCTGTAGCTTAAAAAACAAAGGTCGTGATTTGATGAAAAAGTGATCTAAAAAATACCTTCGAAAAATAATGGAAACCTGTTGTTTTTTTTTAACTTTTAATTAATTAAAATGACAAAGACCAAAAGTAGCCTGAAATCCTGAATAAGGTTAAGAGGGACGAAAACAAAAGTATGCTAAAATGCAACCCCAGAAGCACTAAGAAAAAAGGTCTTTTGTTTTTGTTTGGTCAAATGTAAATATTCATAGGATTTTTTTTTTTTTTTTTTTTTTTTTTTTTTT
>NW_007418768.1:0-550 GCF_000475195.1 Diaphorina citri
ATCTGTCAGGTCTAAGCCGTACACATGGCGCGCTAGGACGCGGGTCAGAGTGTCCAGGGTTTTCTGTGAACAACACAATGTTAGACATTGAGTCGTAGATTTTTCATCATGTATTATTATTTTTTTCAAAAACTAGCCTGAGGGGTGTGCAATGCAGCTTATTTAACAGCCGGTCCCAAGCCCGAATAAATAGTGAGGGTTAGATTGTCAGGAAAGGCATCCAGATCCAGTAAAACAATAAGACCAAAATATCACAATGATAGTACAACAAAGTCCAGAAAAGGCATCGGAAACTGAAAAAGACTTTGATAACACTATCGGGGCGTACCCTCGCGACGCTTCCAAAAAATATTAAGGTTCATTATTGTCATAGCAATGAAAATCGTACATTAGACTCGTAAGGCCTGTATCGTAGCTTGTCCATCACGTAGTGTGTCCCTCATCGGATGAGCGAGAAGAGACACGATACTTATTTGAAATGGACACAAATGACTTACCGCCCACTCTTTGATGAGTTCTTCCCACTGAGTGAGAGAACTAAGGACACTAA
>NW_007418769.1:0-550 GCF_000475195.1 Diaphorina citri
TTTTTTTTTTCCCCTTCAGTGCAATAACTTCAGTCATCTTGCTTTCGACGATAGTCAGACCTGTTTCGTCAACATTGAACATTCTGTCAGCAGTGAAGTTGTGTTTCGAATGAAGCTCTTCTAATGTGTTGAAGAATTTGTCCACTTCTCTGTTGAATCCTTTGGCTCTGGCATGAGATGTTCCAGTTGGCTTGCGCACAGACAGTATTTGTGAATGTCTCTTCAGAAATCCTGCCAACCAGTCCCTTCCCGCCATCCCATTGTTGGCATTGAATGTGTGTGAAATATTGTTATGCTTAGCAAGCAAGAAAGCCATGACCCTAACATCTTGTCGAGTCAGCCCGTGGTATATGGATTCCATTTCCAGCAAGTATTTTACCAGCTCTTGTTCTAGCTCTGTTGGTAGACACGGTTTTCTCCCTAGTGGCTTCATGTTTCATGAGAGATGCAGCCTCATGATTCTCGTCTCGATATTCTGACGAAAGACGAAAGAGTGTAGTCCTAGGTACTTGATAAAGTTTTGAAGCTTTTAAATAACCCATTTCCTTTA
>NW_007418770.1:0-550 GCF_000475195.1 Diaphorina citri
CAATTTTTTTTTCATTAACTTTTTATTTTCATTTATTTTCAGGTACCTATGAAATTTTTTTTATGCTAAAGTTTCAAAAGAATAAATAAGCCAGCCTAGTTAGCTTAAAGGGCAGCGTGTCTGCCTTGTAAGCGCTAGGTCACGGGTTCGATTCCTGCCTGGGGCAGACTTTATCCTAAACAGATGGGGTTCGTTCTCGGAACAACTGGATTTCTCCTATCCTGTCTCATCTTCGATTTCGGACGATAAGACCGCCGATGTTAGGCTATGTCGAAACATAGTCGACTGGCCGTCTGTCAACCCATGAGGTAAATCTAATGTTGTAGATACAGTTCCCTCTATCAAACCTCTTGATAAAAAGCCACTGGTTGAAATATAAACACCTAAAGTCCGCCACTGAAACAGTGTAACACTGATGAGATAGAAACAAGAGAGAGGGAGAGAGGGAGAGAGAGAGGGAGAGAGAGAGAGAGAGAGAGAGAGAGATAAACACAAATAGGGTCATATTTGGGAGGGACAGAGAGGATGACTGAGAGAGAGAGAGAGAGAG
>NW_007418771.1:0-550 GCF_000475195.1 Diaphorina citri
GAAAATGGAGGAGGAGAAGAAGAAGGACAACAACAAGACAAAGAAGAAGAAGAAGAAGAAGAAGAAGAAGAAGAAGAAGAAGAAAGAGGGTGAGGAGCAGAAGAGGAAGAAGAAGAAGAAGAAGAAGGAGGAAGAAGAGAAGGATAACAAAAACAAGAGAAAGAAGAAGACGAAGAAGAAGAAGAAGAAGAAGAAGAAGAAGAAGAAGAAGAAGAAGAAGAAGAAGAAGAAGAAGAAAACAATTCGAAAGAAAAATAAAATCTGGTGTGAACATCACACGACTTTCCTCATCCTATTGAATGATGCTTATTTTGGGTGTTCCGTTTAGTCGGTATAGCTGAAAACCGCCAAAAAACGGTCAAAATACTGCCAACCGCAGCACCTATCTCAACCAAACGTTTTGAGTTGCATCCTTGTCACATTTATGAACTACCTATACATACCACATTTCAAGTCTCTAGCTCATATTGTACCCGATATATTGTTAAATTACACCGAAAACCGCCAAAAAGCGGTAAAATGCCGCCAACCGTTGCACCGATCTTAACCA
>NW_007418772.1:0-550 GCF_000475195.1 Diaphorina citri
GTCTTCCTTCTCTCTTCGATTTCGGGACGATAAGACCATAGCAGTTACAGTTCCCCCTGTCAAACCTCTTAAAAAAAAGAATCAACAATTGAATGGATAAAAAATATTGACATTTTTCCTTAGTAGCTGTTCAACCTTCGGCTTCGATGAAAAAGGACTCTTAGGATGAGTTGTGCAAATGTAACAAAACAAATGTTTCGAATATTGGGCAACTTTCAAGATAAAACCTATTACATACTAAAAGCCAAGAAAAATGTTTCAAAGCAAGTCTGGAGAGTAAAACAGTTGCTGGACTGGTGCAAAAACATTTCTGGATTGTTGAGAACCAATGTTTTTCCTGAAAATGTTGCTGGTGTGTACAAGACATAAGAATGATAATTATAATTTCTATATCCATCAAAAAAGGCGGCGAATTGCTTCAATATTATCCATCGTCTAGTACAAGGCAAGACCTTACAGTTTCGTATACTTCATTACACGCCATGTAGAATGAGGTGTTTTGTCCCTGATCATTCCAAATAAGTTAATACGTCAAATACACTTAATCATG
>NW_007418773.1:0-550 GCF_000475195.1 Diaphorina citri
TCGCGATTATGTTCGCGGATTTCGCGATTATGTTCGCGGATTTCGCGATTATGTTCGCGGATTTCGCGATTATGTTAAAGATTTCGCGATTATGTTCGCGGATTTGGCGATTTTGTTCGCGGATTTGGCGATTATGGTCGCGGATTTGGCGATTTTGTTCGCGGATTTTGCGATTATGTTCGCGGATTTCGCGATTATGTTCGCGGATTTGGCGATTATGTTCGCGGATTTGGCGATTTTGTCCGCGGATTTTGCGATTATGTTCGCGGATTTGGCAATTATGTTCGCGGATTCGCGTCCCGAATCGACATTTTGGATATTTGGCAAGCCTAGTTATGCACCCATGATCACTTATTTGTGTTGGAAACGAAAAAATGAGCTAAATCAAAGCCAAGAAGAAAATCACCATCCAATGACTTGTGAAAAATTCGAGAAAATGAGAACAAACGGTAAAAACATCGTCAATTCAATATGTTTACATGTAATTTAACATTTAAAGAGACAATCAAAAAGGTTACTGATGGTTTTCTCTGTTGAAAATAATCTCGAA
>NW_007418774.1:0-550 GCF_000475195.1 Diaphorina citri
TTTTACATTGTAAGCAAATGTACACTGTTTTATACACATTTTTACTTTCCTTATTTACTTACAGTCTATACTACATATTATTTTTAATGCGTTTTAACATTACGGACAGAAGGTCTTTTGCGCCGTTAAATATTTTTCCTTCCATTCTAAGGTTGATATTTCCATTCGCCAAATCTGTTCCAATTCATCCAGGTCTCAGGCATTCTGGAACTTCTGGAGAACCTCACTCTTGGTCAACGTGGTTTTATTTTTTAATTTTTTTATATACATAACTAGTGCTATTCCACGTGCTACTGGCTTTTCAGGGTCTTCAAGGTTTGTGAGGTCAGTGTTAGCTTGTCGCCGATTTGAGGGTAATACCCGTGTCACTAAAAACCTCAACAGTTTGGCGTAAATTCCTAACCCCTTTCTCATTCACAATACGTATATCCCAAGGTATTTTATGATTACTTACGATTATGACTAGGTATTCTATACCTGCCTCGGTAGCGTAGTGGTCAAGACGCTCGCCTGGTAAACAGGAGGGCGTGGGTTCGATCCCAGCCGAGGC
>NW_007418775.1:0-550 GCF_000475195.1 Diaphorina citri
AAATAAAAAAGTGAACAATTACTGTTATTTTTTATATTTATTTATATTTTTTAATCAGTGTTTTGTTGTGATTTTTTTGTTTGTTATTTGTAAATGTTTATTTATTTTTTAAATTAGGTGTATTTTTTATTTGATTGAAGGTAGTCCATCTAAATGATTAATTTTCGTTGACCACGAATCTCTAGTCTAATATGTAACTAAATTGTAAACAAAGAAAGTTCAAGTAATTTTGAGTAAATTGGAATATTTTTGCAGACAAATAAAATGAAATAAAGAAATACCAAGTATCCAAATACATAAATTAATAATGTAAATATGTTAATAATCAGGTGTTTACCATCGTTTTAAAAACACACTTCCGAGTTTACTTAACAGTACTTGGTATTTAGACAGTGTTTTCTCTGGGTCTTCCGGAGGGGTCATTGCGCTGATAATTAATTCTTAGTTTCCTAGAACAATAAGTTAATTATTATGAGCCCAAGTTTTTAAGTCATAAACAGAGTATTTCAATTCGTTGGGATAATAGAATAGAATATACCTTGTTTATCCT
>NW_007418776.1:0-550 GCF_000475195.1 Diaphorina citri
AGGAGGGGGGGGGGAGAAAAAAAAACAATAAAAAAAATACGCCGCTCCTTTGTTGAAAATTTCCAGGCGTGAAAATATGTAATGAAAATTTTACTTAGATGGATACCGGGGAAAATTAGATTGATATAAATAGGTATACGAGACAGTCTTCCATTTATGAAGGGAAAGAGGAGAGGTTCAGGTTCTTATTGCAATACGATATGGCAAAGAAAAAAGAAGAAGAAGACGAAAAAATTGGTAGTATTACATTTTTTTTAATAAAAATATGTAGGTACCTAAAAATTTGATACAATATAACAGTATTGCCTCACCTTACATGAATAATATGACATAATGTTTCATTTGTATAAAATTAATAATATGTATTTTCGTTTTTACGTGTTTTGAAGATCTTTTACGTTTACCTCCTGTGACGTAATTTATTACAATAATTTTGGAAGATTTTTGAGGAAAACGTGAAAATTAATAACATGCAAAACGCCTTCTGCCAAATGAAAAAATGTATCACACCTTAGGTGTATTTTAATGAAATAAAAAGAGATTTGTGAGA
>NW_007418778.1:0-550 GCF_000475195.1 Diaphorina citri
TATCGATATATATCGATATATCGACGAAAAATATATCGATATATATCGGTTTTCGATATATCGCAACATCCCTAATTTGAAAAATTTTCTCAACTTTTCTTTTCTTTAGATTCAGTTTTTCCCCCAGTTTTCCATCCAATTTTCTTTTGGCTTTCTCAGTATGCACCAAAAATGCCTCTAACACTATGCTAAAGCTTCACCTACGTCCCTTTCCTTAAAGTGGACCGAACATCTTACAATGAGTGACCAAAGCAATTTGGTGACCAACGGTGAAAAAACCGCAGTTCAAATATCCAAAATCAAGCTCAAAGAAGGGACTTCCCTGTATGAAGGAAAAATCATTCTGTTCTATCATGTAGAATTTAATTCGTCCAAAAAGAAGACCAAGCAACTGAAGGCAAATATTCTTTTCTATCATGTAGATTTTAATTCGTCCAAAAAGAAGACCAAGCAACTGAAGGCAAAAGATGCGGGTGTCCTCGGAAAGATTTTGGTCAAGGAAGGTGATGTTGTGCAACCAGGGTAAGTGTCCGAGTGAAGTGTTTAGGTC
>NW_007418779.1:0-550 GCF_000475195.1 Diaphorina citri
AACATTTCTCATTTTATTCCTTCTTTCTTTCCTCGTAGCCTCGTACCTACAGAGTAAAAACTGCTTGTAGAACCTGCTCAAAAGCATTAAGATACAGAATCAGAGCAAAGATGCAAGGAATCCGAAATAAATCAAAATAGAACATAGTTTGCTTGGATTTTTTCTTATTCAAGTTCGTTGATATCTCTATTCCATAGGTAGAGAGGTAGAACGACTAACAGTCCATAGGTATTACAGAGAACAACATGTAACTTGCCGTTCTGGACATGATTCAGTTGAGTGCGTTCTACAGCAGTCAAACATAATAAAAGATGTTTTTGATTTAGCTGAGAACAAGCTCGGATGATGGCAAGGAGATAAAAGCGAAATGATCTATCATGTAGCATGGCTCGCTTTATTGATCTTTCAACATGCAGATCTTTTTAGCGATCAGATACATCTCATGTCGATTAGAATCCATGTTTCATATTATAAGTAGGTACCTGACATACGTTTTAGAGAAATGAGCTTTGTGCCTTTGACAAGGTGACTCTAAATGCTAAAACTTTAA
>NW_007418780.1:0-550 GCF_000475195.1 Diaphorina citri
TAAAAAAAAAAAAATAAATAAATATATAGAAAGGGTAACAAAAATTAAAGGTACAAAATAAAGTTTGATTAAGGGTGAGGTTAATGCCTATAATTGTTAATTTACCTAATTTTATCTTCGCATTTGAACGGTTTTAGACTTCGTAGATAGAGACATCCTAATACGCCTAACTGAAGACAGCTAAACTAAAGTGGATGTCTAAACTCTAGATTGACAAAGGCATTGGAAACGGTGGCTTAAATTATTTCTCTATTATTATTGCTTTTTAAGGTATTAAGTTATTTGTTCGAACATATAATCTTAAAAATGGCCTTCCCCTGACTATTCTTTTATATGGCTACTGGGAGTCGAACTACAGTCCACTCGGTTATGAATCCAACCCATTAACTGCTCTACATACAAGGAGTCTATAAACTCAAGTTTCTTATAGAGCACATAAAGAGAAACTTTATTAACTCCCTTTATTGAAAGCGTTAAACACCTTACCTGCCTTTCCTTGGTTAAAATGAACTGCAGTGACCCGTGACTCCCAAGTCAGGACCCTTGGATT
>NW_007418781.1:0-550 GCF_000475195.1 Diaphorina citri
TCTAGAAGTCGTAGAAGAAAAAGAAAAATTCCATTGGTCCTCATTTTTCCTGCTCTATGACTTTGAAACATCACCCAACTAAGCGCAACTGATCTATTGTGGCCCCGATAACCCGATTATGAGAAGTTAGAAGATGGCGAGTCTACCTTGTAAGTGCTAGGTCGGTTCTCGCCTGGGCAGATTTTATTCCAAACAGATTAGGTTCGTTCTCGGAACGGCTGGATTTCTTTTTAAGCATTTTTTTTTCTTTTTTTTACGTTATACGCCACTGTTAATACGATAATAAGGGTGTCAGCGCAGTGGTTGCACATTTATCTTCTTATACAGGGTGTTGCTGTTACATTCGGACAATCCTACAGGGTGGTATTCTTGTATTTTGAATTTTTTACGGGTCCTCAAGGCAGCAGTCCAAGGATAAGTTTTGCACAGCATATCATGGTCATAATACATCATAATATGTACATGTAGTAGACTTTTTTTTATGAGGTTTGACAGAGGGAACTGTAACTGCTATGGTCTTATCGTCCCGAAATCGAAGAGAGAAGGAAGA
>NW_007418782.1:0-550 GCF_000475195.1 Diaphorina citri
CAGGCGAGCGCCTTGACCACTACACCACCGAGGCAGGTACTACACCACCGAGGCAGGTACTACACCACCGAGGCAGGTACTACACCACCGAGGCAGGTAAAGTACTGTAGAATCATAAGTTAATTAGGTACCTACTATTGTAATTTTTAACCTTTCATCTTAAAATTTAATCTACTCTGTGATCTTCATTGATTTTGTAATTGCCTTGAAAGGGGCGTAAAATCAATAAAAAAAAAAAAAAAAAATTCCCTAATCTACTCTGTGATCTTCATTGATTTTGTAATTGCCTTGAAAGGGGCGTAAAATCAATAAAAAAAAAAAAAAAAAACTTCCCATTTAGGTCAGTTG
This sequence comes from Diaphorina citri, assembly GCF_000475195.1. Classification (NCBI taxonomy): domain Eukaryota; kingdom Metazoa; phylum Arthropoda; class Insecta; order Hemiptera; family Psyllidae; genus Diaphorina; species Diaphorina citri. Next base: position 349 of record NW_007418782.1, read on the forward strand.
AGGTTCTGGGAAGACGAAATAGGGAAGAGGTGGTAAAAAATAATAAAAAAAGGCCAGCCTAGTTAGCTCGGAGAGAGTAATGCGCCTGCATTGGTAAGCGCTAGGTCAGGGGTTCGATTCCCGTCCGGGGCGAACTTTATCCTAAACAGATAATGTTCGTTCTCGGAACGGCTGGCTTTCTCCTATCCTGTCTTCCTTCTCT
>NW_007418783.1:0-550 GCF_000475195.1 Diaphorina citri
ACCGACCGACAGACAGACGACACCGAAGCGAATACAATAGTCCGTCCCTTATACCTTTTTTTATTACTATCGTAATAAAAAAAGGAAGGACGGACTAAGAAGGGGTTTTCTTCAAGATCGAATGCTGAAAATGTTATCTGCCGGCAGTTTCTCATATCAAAACTGAAAAGGCTGCTGACCAGAAATTTTCAAGTTGAACTAATTGTTTAAGTGCTAGGTCGCGGATTCGATTCCTTCTCGGGGCGAACTTTATCTTAAACAGAAGGTTCGTTCTTGGAACGACTGGGTTTCTCCTATTCTGTCCTCTTTCTCCGTAAGTACTAAGCAAACTTTGAATCCCCTCTTCATTTAAGAGAAAGTCATTATGTTATAAGCAGAACAAGAGAGATATTGCTCACTGGAATAAACACTATGCTACTGTATATCAGATGGAATGAGGTGTTTTGGGAGTTCAAAGGAGTTATATGGCCTTAACCCTATAGGATAATGGGATTACCGTGGATTTCTAGATGGTTGTTTTATGTTTAGAAGACCCATTTTTTTTTTTTTT
>NW_007418784.1:0-550 GCF_000475195.1 Diaphorina citri
CGAACTTTATCTGTTTAATATAAACTCCGCCCCGGGTGGAAATCGAACCCGCGACCTAACGCTTGCAAGGCAGGCACCTTATCTGCCAACCTAACTAAACTGGCTTACGCCATTTTTACATGGTTTTACTTGACTTGAGATCTCTGTTGGTGTTAGGGAACAGATAGGTAAGGTTCGATTCATATCTACAGTATGAACTATGAAAATGATGTTATTGTGAAAATACTTAACAACTCCACTAATTTCCAACTTACATATGTGTGACCAGCCTAGTCAGTTTAGAATGTCGTTTCGCGTTGGATCGAGGGACCTTCATTTCTACTTTCTATCTATAGTTTCCATTCCCACCTGATTTTCAATATTTCAGTAGATGGGCCAAGTGATAACCCCGTTTCTCTATTTCACCTAACAGAAGATCATGAATGAAAACCAAGAAGAGGCCATGCTCCATCGCTCCAGTTTATTTCAGATGTCATGTGAAATTCATGGTATCTCTTATTCTAATATGACTATTATTCATATTCTAATGCAGCTATTTTAGATATTCCTA
>NW_007418785.1:0-550 GCF_000475195.1 Diaphorina citri
GTAAATAGAGATACATAGAGGTACATATCTATTGGAAGAGTTCGTGAAATATTTGATATTTGCAACACATGCACTTTCCAAGTACCTACATCTTTAATGCATCAGCTTTTGACAGAATCCATAAACTATCCATAAAGAAGACAGCTCTCAAAAAATTGAAATATCTTCTATCAGTCTAGTTAGCTTGGAAGGTAAGGCACTTGCCTTGTAAGCGCTGGGTCTTGAGTCTAATTCCCACCCAGGACGGACTTCATCGCAAACAGTTCTAGGTAAGATTCGTTCTCAGATCAGCTGGCTCTCACCTATCCTGTCCTCCTTCTCTCTTCGCTTTCAGGACACTAAGACCTCCTTGTTACAGTTATTTGTATCAAACCTCTTAAAAAAAAGGGGAAAAAGAGTATGATGGCTTGATGGAAGTGAATGTGTTAACTTACGTCGTCCTAGGGAACCAACTCGCACATAAATTTCAGCGCTAAAGTTTATCCTAGCGTAATTTTTGTATATAATCCCCTATATCTGTACATATTTATATTTAACTATTGGATATAGA
>NW_007418786.1:0-550 GCF_000475195.1 Diaphorina citri
AAAGTCTGACGTCACACATATTTGAACTCTTTCATTAGAACGGAAAATAAAAATTGAATTTTCAACCTTTTACAGTTACTTTTTCGGAGTTTTGACCTCAGATTTGGATATTTCACAACTTTTTACATAGGAACCGACCATTTATTTATAATTTTTACCCATTTGCAACTGCTCCATTCAATAACCTCTATAGATTTTTTTAAGTCCCTAGAAGACCTGTTTTTTGAGTCCCCAGAAGGCCTGTCAAGCTAACAGCCTGCTGAGTTTCATTTGATTTGTATAGGCTTAACAGGGCTGTTGAACTACCAGGTTGGTAGGGGCTAAAAAGGTTGGTGAAACCAAACCTAAGTTCTAATTGAATTCAGTACCTCCTGCAATTAAAAAATTGACACCAGTAACAAGCAGTTAGCAAGTTTAAAAAAAAGACATTACTGACAACTTTATTTTTCCAGGCTACCATCAACCTAGTGGGGGAACACAAGGACAACCCTACAGCTCTGAAAGTGATCTACAACTCCCTGGTTGTCAGCTGTAAAATATTCTACTCACT
>NW_007418787.1:0-550 GCF_000475195.1 Diaphorina citri
TAGATACTTTTCAATTGAAACTTTTCAAATATTATGGAAATTTAATAATCTTGTCTTGCTTTGTATCAGAATTCTCTTCCTCTTACCTTCCTTCTTCTCTTCTCCCCGTTCTCCTTATCCTCCTCTTCCTTCTCCTCCTCTCTTCCTCCTCCTTCTCTTTCTCCTTCTCCTTCTCCTCCTCTTCTTCCTCCTTCTCTTTCTCCTCCTCCTCTTTCTCCTCCTCCTCCTTCTCTTTCTCCTGCTCCTCCTCCTCTTCCTCCTCCTTCTCTTTCTCATCCTCCTCCTCTTTCTCCTTCTTCTCCTCCTCTTCCTCCCTTCGCCTTCTCTTTATCTTCTTCTTACTCTTTTCTAGTTTAACAAAATTTCCTCGCCATCCTTTGCCTCCGGCGAGCATCGAACTCTGAGACTTCTTTTGATATGAACTTGATAAGGTTGAAGAAAGTACCTAACGTAAAAGTGGCTAATTGAAATAGGAAGTTCTACGTATAAATACAATCTAAAAATTTGCCAAGGTAGGTAATTTTCACGATACTATTTTTTTTTTTTTTTT
>NW_007418788.1:0-550 GCF_000475195.1 Diaphorina citri
TGGATTATACAATTCTGGTGTGAGGTCAAGTAACAGCTGAGGACAGTCATGTTATGACAATCCTAGATTTGTCAGCTCGCCTGGGCACGGTCATTTTATATGATTGCACCTCTTATTATGATACTACCTATATGAAGATCATGATGATGATCCCATGATAACCTCCTTGGGCAGGGAATTCCGTTGTGGGATTCCCTTGTAGGTTATAGGATTTCCTTGTAAACCAAGGGTTTGGTGGATTACTAGATCGGGTGGCTAGGGGGTATCATTTCCATGATTAATTCGTTGGATATGGAGTTCATATTCAAAGGTGACTAGAAAAAAAAGTTCATCCTAAAATTTCCAAGCTGGGAATATAGAAGATATTCAAAGGTGACTAAAAAAAAAGTTTATCCTAAAATTTTCAAGCTGGGAATATAGAACTAGAATTGCCTTCTTTTAAACGACGCGACGTCGATCGTCCTCGCTACAATAATTCGTGAGGTCGACGCTGTCAACGCTTCTAGTCCAAATGCTACTCAAGACCAAGGGCTACTGTTGAAGTCTCAGG
>NW_007418789.1:0-550 GCF_000475195.1 Diaphorina citri
TCCTGTTCACCAGGCGAGCGCCTTGACCACTACACCACCACCACCACAAGTAAGTACTGAAAGAACCCCTACTAGACCCTCATAGGACCGAATCAAGAAAAACACAACTATGACGGAATAACGTAATTCCGTGTAGTGAGGGCATCACGGAATTAATTTAAAAAAAAAAAATAAAAAAAAAATGAAAAAAATAAAATATAAAAAAAAACATAATAAAGGTGTTACTTCGCCTTGGTGCTTGAAGCTAAAATGTAAACGTAAGGTTTTATAACAAGTAATAGTGCTTATTTATACTGCTTGAATAGGACTAATGAGTCCCCTGTAGGCAAAGTAGGTGTTGACAAAAAGCCCACTCTGAGACATAGGTGTAGGGGCAAAGAGGCCCAAAAAATGGGTTAAGCTTATGGGAATCTGCGAAGGTGTTGGAAAATAACCCCAGTTCCAATTTCCTTTTCTCTATTTGTTTACAACTATTTTTTTAGGCTGATGTTTCCCCCTTAGTCGACACAACCTCAATACATTATGTATTGAGGTTTAGACAAGGGGTAAC
>NW_007418790.1:0-550 GCF_000475195.1 Diaphorina citri
CTGGTAAAAAGACCTTTAATTTGATATGTAGGTCGACCAGGTTTGGATAAGTCCTTCTATGGGGACAGACAGACAGACGACACCAAAGCGAATACAATAGCCCGTTCCTTGTACCTTTTTTTTTTATTACTATCGTAATAATAAAGGAAGGACGGGCTAAAAAAAAATACATCGCAAGATACATAACGTAGGAGGGATAATATCATCATTCATACAAATAAAAAAAAAACAATCAGGCTCGAATTTCAATATTCAAAAGAAAACGAAGATGGTAAAATGCAACTGTGAATGTTGATGAAAGTTGATCAACAAAAGAGTACGAAATAGTAGGCATGAAAATCTTCATCTTATTGTTGGCCTTTTGGGATTCGAACTTTATATTTTTCGCAGACAAGATCGAATGAGATTACCAAGCTACGGAAAGAGTGATGACGGTCTCTCGTCCAGACACTTTTATGCAAATCTGAGAGAGTAAAAATACTTATTAGTCGTAGGTATTTAGGAATCGGTCAAGAAAGTGTTAAGATGTCAAAAGGGGTGAGAAAGAAAA
>NW_007418791.1:0-550 GCF_000475195.1 Diaphorina citri
ACAGAATCTTCCGAGACAATGATCAAGTTATGATGCTGTATACCTATCTCCCTCCTCTTTTATCTCTTTCTCTCTCTCTCCCCCTTCTCTTTTGTTTCTCTCTCTCCCCCTTACTCTCCCATTCTTATACATAAATCTTTCCTTTTCAACTAAATTTCTCTTTGTCTTCCAATTATCCCTTTCTCTCTCCCTCTCTTTGAAGGAAAATATGTTGACTAAACTGAAAGAAATGATAAAATAATGTAGGTACACAGGTATACCTTATGGGTGGAAGCTGGAAGGTAAAATCGCAAAGAAAATGGAAAATGAACAATTTGTGTGAACGCCCGATTTTTACTTTCTATTACCCTTACGTATAGGGAACCTATACAAGGTAATAAGAAAGTATTATTTTATCTGTGTATGCAATACAAAATACACTTATTCCTGTCCTGGATAAAGGCCCGTTCCCACTTGTCGTGAGTTTCATCCGATTTTTTTCCGAATGTCCTGTAGGCAATGTAATTTATATGAGAGTGTTCCCACTACACACGACACGATTTTTTTTTTT
>NW_007418792.1:0-550 GCF_000475195.1 Diaphorina citri
ACTGATGCCAGCACTTTCCAGCATTAGAGTGGGGATGACTTTTTTCACAAATAACAAAGAAGAGTGGGGGGAACGCCTCGACGACCCTAGCGGACAAAATAAACTCTATCAAAAACCACATGATGCTACTCCTGAGTGACATCTTTAACATCTTGGCTTAAGAAAGGGGAAGTAAATGCTGAGTGCAATCTAATGTAGGGAAGAATGATGCAGAGGTGGAGAAGTGTTAAAATAAATGATGGCATCGTCAGCATCAGTGATGGTGGTTTAAAAAAAATATACCCCTGGGCTACAATCTCATGTTGATAAAAACTTACGAGAAATATGGACAACGAATACAACGATAGAGTCAATATGACACTGTACACCTGGCCCTCAGATAAAACCTCGGTTTTATCCGTCTCATGTTGACAGACGCTCTTAAGCCCATTCTCACTTGTCATGAGTTTCATCCGATTTTTTATTCTCTATTACTAAAGTTATAGCAAAGGTATAGTAGTAATGAGAAATTATTGCAATCGGTCCATTTTTTTTTTTTTTTTTTTTTTTT
>NW_007418793.1:0-550 GCF_000475195.1 Diaphorina citri
CTTAGACTGTGTGCTAGGCCAGTAATGACCACCAAGTTACAAAGGCTAATTTTATTTTCTTGTGATAGGTACCAAAGTAGATTTTGATTATTTAAATTCAACTGATCTCTTCTTGTTTTCAGAAACTGTTGAAAAAGAAAATGGCCAAATTCAAGGTTTTGTTGTATTTATGGTACAACAAGAAGGAAGGTACTTTCGAAAATCTTTTGGACAGAGAGAAGACCCCTATGGACATTTATGACATGGAAGATGATGAGAATGATAGCAATGAAGATGAAAATGAAGAGTCTGATTGAAACATCAAATTAACCAATGGTAAAGACACTATTGAAAGATGAAACCTTGTGCTATGTGATATGGGGCATGCTTGCCACAAACAATGACTTTGTGAAGGTATCTGAGTGTTACCTTTTGGATCAAACAATTTGAGAGCAAGATACATAGGGTACAAATTTGAGAAAGATGGTGTTATCCAGGTGAGAGTTGTTATTTTTATTCCAAATGAGTTCTGAAATGTAAAGTTGAAATGAAATTTTTACTCGTTTTTACA
>NW_007418794.1:0-550 GCF_000475195.1 Diaphorina citri
AGGATGAAAGGATTAAGAGACGCTTGGTAAATTCGAAAGGATGAAAGGACTAAGAGACGCTTGGTAAATTCGGAAGGACAGAAGTAATAAGTAATAAGAGACGAGGGTTAAAATCGGGAGGACGAAAGGACCAAGATAAGTAATTACCTGGACATTAAGAGAATGAGGGAAATAAGAGATTCGAAAACAATAGAGAGAAAGACAGGGGTGCTCCATTTCACTTAATGACTTTCATTAAAATCCTATTTACATTTCTACTACATACAGGGTTCAAAGGAATCTGTTATTGAGTTGGATAAATTTAATGAATCGATTCGCAGATTCATAGAAGCTTTACCCATCCTTTTGGGTTGTTTGCCCCTACACTGAGCCTACACCTAAGTCTCAGATTCGGTCTTTTGTGTATGATTAATTGATAATGCAACTTTCAGGGAAATATAGGTATATCAGACGGACACGGTATGATGGTTAATTCCATTCCCTTCTATTCTTCTGATCATTCAGTTCTGTTCTACGAGTATTTCAATTTCCCATTTCATTCTATTCCATT
>NW_007418795.1:0-550 GCF_000475195.1 Diaphorina citri
GGTATACCCAATAAAATTTTCTAAAATATTATTGAAAATTAATAAAATATTTGTGAAAATTAATAAAACGTTATCGAACATTTTGAAATTTTAAGTTTTAACGTGACCATTTTTCATCGAGCTAGGTAATTCTAGTTTATCTGTTTGTTTGTATTACCATAGCTCTCAAAATGTTGGTCAAATGTTGATGAATTTTTGGCAAAATATTCAACATAGGGTACTCGTCTAGTATACCTACACCTAGGTACCTATCTGTTTACAGGAATTTTGCTCATTGCTTTTTAGTCCGTTTATTATTACAATAGTAATAAAAAGGAAAAGGGACGGACTATTGTATTCGCTTCGGTGTCTGTCACTCGGTCGGTCTGTCTGTCTGTCTGTCCCCATAGAAGGACTAATCCAAACCTGGTCGACCTATATATCAAATTGAAGGTCTTTTTACCAGGAACACGAAAATGGTGGTGCAAATTTCGTCCAGAAAACCATAAAGCCAAAAATCCCAAAAAACTGGTTTTTGGGGGATTTTTTTCACATTTTCTCACACAAATGA
>NW_007418796.1:0-550 GCF_000475195.1 Diaphorina citri
AATATCTGGATGGGTGATTATCCGATTTTTACCAAATTGTTACAGTCGCGTCCTTGGACCATACCGGGATAGCATACCCAATTTCATTTCTCTACGACAAACCGTTCTTGAGATATTTTGTTCACAACTTTCTACTTTTTCCCATTTAAACCTGTAGTACGTAACGTACAGACCATGGGCTAAAAACCACTTTTTTGGAATCAGGGGACCCCAAAACGGATATTTCCACCCATTTCCCGATTTTTAAAATTTGGACCGATTGCAATACTTTCATTACTAGTATAGCTCCGCTATACTGTAGTAATAGAAAGTAAAAAGGGTATACCTAAAAAACTGATTACACAAAATTCAACTGATTGGCCATAAGGAGTGCGAAAATTAGCTGACTGACCATCAAGGCAATATGCAAAACGGCGGTTTACATCATTTGGCGAAAGAAAATTTCGGAAAAGTCGTACCAGTTTCCAGTAGCACAGGAAAAACCACTTTCGGGATCATAAAACTCAACTGATTGGCAATAAGGAATACGAAAATTAGCTGACTGACCTCC
>NW_007418797.1:0-550 GCF_000475195.1 Diaphorina citri
TTTTTTTTTTTTTTTTTTTTGAGCCCATTCCCACTGGTCATTCGGAAAATAATCGTCTCGTGTGTTAGGGGAACATTCTCATTTAAATTACATTGCCTACAAGACATTTCGTGTCGGTCGGAAGAAAAATCGTGTGAGACTCACAAGTGGGAGTGGGGTCGAGTAGCAGGTTGCCGTGCCTCGCCACGGAAAATGGATCATAACTCGAGATCGGGTTAGATTTCGGAAAAGTCCTCTTTTATGGCACATCTACATATTATGTAGAACATAATAAAGTTTAAATTTTGCAGATAGCGCTCTCTTTTCGCAAATGAGCGTATGTATTAGGGGTTACCAGCTACCAGCCTAGTTAGCTCAGAAGATAGCGCGTCAGCCTTGTAAGCGCTAGGTCGCGGGTTCGATTCTCGACCGAGGCGAATCTTACCCTGAACGGAAATCAAAGAGAAGACTTTGGTTTGAAATACATAATATTGTATGTATAAATATGGCGTTTTTGTATATTTCAATCGAACAGAATATAATAATTTACTAAATTTAAATAAAAAAGTAT
>NW_007418798.1:0-550 GCF_000475195.1 Diaphorina citri
CTTTTGAGACAAGAAAAACTGTTTTTACATGTATTTTTCCTATGGCGCACATTAAAAGTGGACACACTGTATAGGTATGGGAGTTTAGGTATAGCTTTCCCTTTTAAAAATCCCACGACTCGACACTGGTGTACAAAAACTAATAATGAACATCCCCAATTCCCAATTTATCCCTGTTTATTAATGATAGAATTCGCCGAATTTTTACCTGTTAACCCTTTACTCCATGACCTTTATCAAGGGTCAGATGATTTAAGTACGAACTTGAATTTAAACTCACATTTGTTGACTTGAATAGGCCGATTGAATTGAAACATGAAATCTAGGTCTCATAGCAGATTTTTTCTTTATTATTTTTGAACAAAGTCCCAATTTTTCTAAAATATTGAAGAACCAGTTCAGCAGGAGAAGTGTCGTGGCTCTTCATTGCATTGGCAGTACAAATCTGGCCACAGCTCCAGCAAAGGGTTAATAATGAGTTTATTATTAATTTTCCCATTTTGATTTGAAATAAGGACCCAGAGGAGATTTTTAGGGAGAGGAGAGGGGA
>NW_007418799.1:0-550 GCF_000475195.1 Diaphorina citri
TTATTTAAATTATATCTCATGCATGAAAAATGTTCAATTTTTTTTTCTCCTTCGAACTTTTACCCCTAGAAGACGGGGTACTCTTAGGAAAAGGCTCCCATATCAAAGGATTTTTCCTTCCGTAATGAAAATCGGGGAAGGTGTGCAGGTTATGAAAGTCCTTCGGCATGGTAAGTTCACACGGCGTTTCACGATTCATTAGGCGCCGCAGAAGTTGATTATCTTCAAGTTGTTCGCTTGATTGAAACGTTTCACGATTCATTAGGCGCCGCAGAAGTTGATTATCTTCAAGTTCTTCACTTGATTGAACCTCAACTGTTTTTTGACTTCATGTGCTTATTTCCTTTCTTTATGCCCTTTCTTCGTCGTCCTTTACCCTTTGGTATTTTCATTTTCAGGAACTTGGAAGGAGAGTGTCAATTTCCCCGAAGGCCTACACACAGGCATTTGACGAGTTTGTCTACTTTTTCATCTTTCACTCTTTTGCCTTCTATTCATCTGTCTTTAGTCTTTACCCTAAGTCTTTTTGCAACAGTTTATATATTTTTTT
>NW_007418800.1:0-550 GCF_000475195.1 Diaphorina citri
GTTGGATTTAAATATAAACAGATCATTTTGAAAAAATCCCTGAAACTTTTCTCGACACTAAGGCGTTTCACTTTAAGGGCATATTAGTAAAATATACCCACTACATTATCTTAAATTCCATTTTTTTATTGCTTAAAAAAAGGTCTCTCAAAGGTTACATGAGAAAAAACCCAAAGACTTAAATGAGTATTGTTATGTTTGTTCATAATTAATACAAATTTCTTAGGTATTATTTTAATTGCTCTAGAAAGTCATTACATCAGTAATTTTAATAATAATTTATGTTAAACATTAAATAAAACCAAGTATATTTTTAATAAAACAATAAATATGAGTGTTTTTAGTTTTATTTTCCAATTTCCATGGAACTCAGGAGTACAAAAAAAAAAAAAAAAAAAAAAAAAAAGGAAAAAAAACTAGGTAGGTACCGGGAGTTAGTTTTAGGCGCGTTTCGCACTGAGGTAACACGTCGCAAGTAGCAAGTCGCAAGATGCTACTGTTTACGTCCTGAATCTTGTTCAAAGAAACATGAACTTTCACATTGGAGTAA
>NW_007418801.1:0-550 GCF_000475195.1 Diaphorina citri
CTGGAACAAGTCACTTCTTACATGGTAGATCAATGCTTTGAAGAAGATCCTAATGTCGAAATAACACTGGATCACTGAGCTCGGTTTCAATCCGTGAGGGTTCGTGGGACACTGACTCTCAACTGACATCATATCAGGCTTTATGCCAGCTCACCTTGTTCCTAGTGTATGGCAGCAATAATAAGTGTCTCGGGTGACCTGTCAGGTCTACCTGATAGTGTATGGCAGCAATAATAAGTGTCTCGGGTGACCTGTCAGGTCTACCTGATAGTGAATGGTCTTCCTCTGATGTCAACCAGAAATCAGGGCTGAAGAACCTTAGGATGTGGTTCTCCAAACCAACTGAACTATTCAGGGCAGCTGTCAGTTAAAGTCAGAATAGCAAGGATGGTCGATGGTCGCCAATATTAAAAAAGAATAGGTTTACGAAGATTAACGAGTTCGTATGGTTGGTTTATGCGAGGCTAGTGGGCGTCAGCTACTGGTCTCCTATGAAGGCCATATTGTAGTCCTGGTGGACAAAATTCCCTTCTTTACAGCTAGAAAATCA
>NW_007418802.1:0-550 GCF_000475195.1 Diaphorina citri
CAGGAAACAAATCCGCGAAGATCCAAAAGCCCCAGATTGGACACAATTTGCCAAATTTCATCGAAGTCCAACAACTCGGTCGAAAGTAAAGTTACCAGGTCAGAATCAAACATATTGATAGATTCTGACGTGACTTTGTGAAGGTTCATCTTGAAAAGAAGAACACAAATAGCTTTTATTCCAACTGTGAAGAGTAGGTAAAAGCTATTTCTTATTTTCAGAATCAAACAGTCAAACCAAGTGAAAAATCATTTCGTATTACGAGTTTAAATCTGTGTCCAAATATAGTCGACGGCCGTTGATGGATGTCGACTGAAACCGTCCACACTGCCTCGACAACATAGATTCACCCCGTCGATGGACGACTATGTGTGGACACAGATTAAGATCCTCAGAACCTATATGTCAGGGCTGCCCAACCGGTCAATCGCGACCAGCACACCCAGCGGTGTTTGAGTATCATCTTACACACCCAATGGAGGAGTTGCAATTGGGAAAATATTATTAATAACAGGTCGATTCCTACGTAAAAAGTTGTGAAAAATCCAAA
>NW_007418803.1:0-550 GCF_000475195.1 Diaphorina citri
ATCTAACCCTAACCTAAAAGCTGAGCCTAACCCTAACCTGAACCCTCAGCCAAACATAGTCATGTCAAATGTGGATTCAATGGACAAAACCGGAACCCTAACCGCTGACCCTGATTCTAACCTAAATGCTGAACCTAATTCTAACCTAAATGATGAAGCTAATCCTAACCTAGACCCTGAACTAAATCCTATTCTAAACCTTGAACCTAACCTACTCATGTCAAACGTGGATTCAATAGACAAAAGCGGAACTTTAGCAGAAACCGCTGAACCAAACTCGAACCTAAATGCTGAACCTAACTCAAAACTAAATGCTAAACCTAATCCTAACTCGAACCTAAATGCTGAACCTAACTCAAACCTAAATGCTGAACCTAATCCTAACTCGAACCTGAATGCTGAACCTAACTCAAACCTAAATGCTGAACCTAATTCTAACTCGAACCTAAATGCTGAACCTAATTCTAACTCGAACCTAAATGCTGAACCTAATCCTAACTCAATGGTATCAAATGCTGAACATAAATCAAACCTGAATCCTAAAAATAAT
>NW_007418804.1:0-550 GCF_000475195.1 Diaphorina citri
CACAGTCGTCCCTTAGCATATAAAACCTCTGGATCTATGTGACTGACCTGTACAAGTCGTTTCATCATATTGGAGATGAGTTGTTCCAATCCTCCCAGCCACTGTTCATCCCATAGCAATGCAATACGTCGCAACTCAGAGACGAATATCTTGATCTGAGCGATAGCTTCACCATTATGAGTAGCCAATGTATCTACCATGGCAGCGAAACAGTTCTGCAGAAGATCCCCACTACTAGCAACATTCTGTATGGCATCATCCTCAGTGTCTAGGTCTATGCTTTCATCTTCTTCCTCGGAGGGTTTAGTAAGGCATGTAGTGAATAGTTTGGTCGCTGAGGCCGTCACATTCTCCTTCATGTAGCCTGGTTCTGAACCTGCAATACAATCATACATACCTAATGATTCTCATTCTCATAAGGATTTTTCGTCTTTTTTTCTACCCGAAATATCATGAGATTTTTTTACGTATATCTCTGAAGTACATACCTACTACAGCAGGAAATATAATGAGGTGGGGAGCACCGTGTGCTATTCTACATAGTAACTCG
>NW_007418805.1:0-550 GCF_000475195.1 Diaphorina citri
AATAGCTGAAGTTTGTGTTAACTGAGGAGGAAACAACTTGACCACTTTCCACTGAGGTGGTTCTCCAGCAAATTCATAATTTTAATAACTCATTTTTAAACTCAAATTGTGATCCTAGCCAATAATGTACCTCATTCTACTTACTAATTGGTAAGATATTTATCCCCCGAGTCAGGCCGGATGTTGTGTGTGTGAAGTTCAAAGATGATCTCCTTGTCACTTAACATACGTGAATGGGACTCCTTGGTTGGCTCCAGACGACGGACGGACTGTAGTTTGCTCAGCCATCCTTCCTTATCCGAACATTGAATGGCACTGGTAGAGAACAGCCTGGGAAAAGAAAAGAAGAAAAAAGTTACTTGTCATTCAGAAGGTAACAGCTTCTACAAATCTATGAAGGTATTGGGTTCAATTCAATGTTCAACATTCAACAAATATTTTCACTTATTTTTTATTTAAGAATATTTCAACACTCAACAGATTACTTTCTGGACTTGAAGGTACATTTTTTTTTTTTTTTTTTTTTTTTTTTTTTTTTTTTTTTTTTTTT
>NW_007418806.1:0-550 GCF_000475195.1 Diaphorina citri
CGGCGCCAACGACAAACTCAAATGGTGTCTCCGAGTCAACCCGAAAGGTAAAATATATTAAATAGAAAACCCAGAAATGATACCAGACCTCCAAAAGAAGTGGTAGCCAAATTCACACCCATATTTATGAACAAAATGCTGGCTCTTAAGTTCGTGCTAAGTATAGTCTCAAGGCATTTGATTAATCAATTTTGACTTGAGACTGATCTAAGAACGATCATTCTTCTTTCATAAACACGGGTGTCAGACTTCTTACTGGACATGATTGTCTTTCCCAACATCTCCACAGAATAGGATGTAAAGATTCCCCTATATGTTCTCCGTGTCCCTAACAAGCAGAAATGAACGCTAACCACCTATTAGTGCGCTCAGACTTTCTAAAGATAGAAGATTTTCTCCAAATTTTCGGAGTCTGGCCTACAGTAAAGGAGAAAAATGAGGCTCGAGACCGTCTTTAGTTAGTCAGGCAATCCCTAATAATATTATGTTATTTACTTATTTTCATTGTAAATCTTACATAAAACATTTTTTTTTTATTATTAACATTTTT
>NW_007418807.1:0-550 GCF_000475195.1 Diaphorina citri
CCAATCTATTCCTCTTTCTTCGTCAAAATTCTCTCTTCTCCTTTTCCTCTCTTTTGTTCTTCGCTAATCTTTATCAATCTCTTCCCTCGCTCTTTCTCCACCTCCTCTCTCTCATTTCCTAATCTCTCTCTCTCTCTCTTTTTCTTGCTCTTTCTCCTCTCTCTCTTTCTCTATCTCTCTCTCTCATTTCCTCAGCTTTCTCACTCTCACCACACCAATGTTCTAATTAGCCCGAGGGCCCCCAACAGAATTTTCAGCTGCATGAGACTTGAGTATAACGTCAACGTCAAATCCTCTCTCTCTCTCTCTCTCACTCATTCTCTCTTCTTTCTCCCTTTCTCTCCTTATCCCTCTCTCTTTCTACTTCCCCGCCTATCTTTCTCTCTCTCTCTTACTCTCTTTCTCTCTCTTTCCTTCTCCCTCTCCCTCCCTATATTATCTCTCTCCCTCCCTCTCTCTTTCCCTATCACTTTCCGTTTCTCCCTCTTTCTCCTTCTTTCTCTCCTTATTTTCCTCAATTTCGACTTCTCTTTATCTCCTTCTCTCTCTC
>NW_007418808.1:0-550 GCF_000475195.1 Diaphorina citri
CCTCCCACTCTTTCGCCTGTAGCTCCCTTACGACTCAAAATTACCCCCCCAGGACCACACTCATTGGATGCGAAATTAGATTTGCCATCTTTTGACACCACTTTCGTTGACCTAGGTACCCGCAAACGGACTGTAGAGCAAACGTTGGTAGAATTTTTTTCCCGATTTTTTTCCACCCCTTGAACTTCTCCAGTAAACGAGCGCTGGCGCTTTTCTCGTACAAAATTACCCACACGGACCACACTCATTCGATGCGAAATTAAATTTGCCATCTTTTGAGATATGAACCAAGGAGCTAGGTACCCGCAAACGCCAGCTAGGCTCGGAAGTTGGTACCTCACTTTGCGAAAAAATTCAGACAGTGCTCCAAGAAACGGGCGCTGACGCTTTTCTCGTGCAAAATTACCCCCACGGACCACACTCATTCGATGCGAAATTAAATTTGCCATCTTTTGAGATATGAACCAAGGGGCTAGGTACCCGCAAACGCCGGCCAGGCCCGAAAGCGTGTCGCAGGTTTTTTTCATCCGCGCTGAAAAAACCTCCTCCC
>NW_007418809.1:0-550 GCF_000475195.1 Diaphorina citri
TGCTTGACCACTGACACTGAGCTATCCAAAGGAGATAATTCCTTATGTCAGCTGTTTAACACACAGAGATTGAAGTAATCTGATGGAATCAAGCAATCTGATTGGCTATTTTCTTTCACAGGATCAAGATTAGCCAATCAGATTGTTTAATCCAAACAAATTAACTTTAATCTCAAAATGAGACCCCAGAGCTAAATAAATATATCAAATGAAATAATAAAAATCAGTTTAGTTTAAACTACAAAAAGAAAACAAAAAATCATGAAAATGGAGATTTAGATTTTATCAAATCCATATAAATAAACCAAAATCTAACAGAGCTAACTTAAGATAACAAAAACAAGAAGTCTACGATCAAGTACAAAACTTTAACAAGAAAATCCTCGCGTCTTACGGGTCACAATATTGACCAATCAGAATAAAGAATATACACGTCGTAAAATTAATGTGTAAAGAGTAGAGTAAGTGAGTTAAAAAAAGAACTACTCTTTTCAGTGAACTACTGAGTCAATGAGTCAGATCCTAACTTCCTATACCTAAAGTGAAAGAG
>NW_007418810.1:0-550 GCF_000475195.1 Diaphorina citri
CCAAGTACTTAAAGTTACCTTCCCGTCTCTTCTCTAGTTTAAAACCAACAACAAACTTACCTATACCATATCTATTTCCTCAATCTCCAGAGGAGAAAAAAGGGACAAAACATCTTGTGCATATTTTATAGCTTGAAAAGTTGTAAACTCAAAGAGGGGAAACCAAAAGTAACGAGACGTAGGGGAAAAAATAACGGGACCTAGAACACCTCCCTGTGATACTCCATTTTGTTTCGTCATAAGTCCGCCCGGAGCAGCAATAACCCAATTTAACGTCCAGCATTTGAAGTAATAACGTTCCATATTTGGTCCAATGTGGAGCTATCTATGAGCAGTATAAATTACAGATAGGTATATATACGTCCCTATGTACATAAGATTTCATGTCTGAGTAAACGTATACCACCAGTAGAGAGGTTTCCAGTTTTTATTGCTTTTTGAAAGCTCCGTTTCATATCCTTCACAAACCCACTCTCTCTCGAAGGAAATTAGGTTTTCCTGACAAATTACCTGCAGACACTTTGGCGTTATTACCGCCGCTTATCGCTTG
>NW_007418811.1:0-550 GCF_000475195.1 Diaphorina citri
TTTAAAAAGGAAAGCAAAAATGTTAATAAACATTAATTAAATTAAAAATTCTCAAGTCAAAGAAATAATTTAGAGTTACCACGTTGCTAAGAAGTTAAACGAGAATGGTTAGACAAGATGGTAAGTCAGAAGTGAGTGGTAATTGTAAAGACGAACTCAAGGCAAGCTAGGAAGGAGAATATCATAGCATGTCTAACCCGTGCTCATAGCATGACCATTGTCTTGTAGTATGTCTTGTAGTTCTGAGGGTCTTTGTGGAGTCTATTGTTCGCTCGGGAAGTACCTAAGGAAATTACTTGATGAACTAAGGAAGGTGTATGAGGTATGGTATGACCAATGTACTCTGGAGTAACGATAGGCAACACTGGAACAGACTGGTTCAGAAGTTACTTGATGGACTTGTTGAAATGTTTGATGGAAAAAATGCTATAAATGAATATGCAAAGAGGCATCCAGGAAGGAAAAATTAAAATGAATATCAACAAATCACCACATACTGCCTCAAAAAGGAAAGTCCCTTGTACAACCTGACGGAGCTATTGAAATGGAC
>NW_007418812.1:0-550 GCF_000475195.1 Diaphorina citri
AAAGTTTATCTCAGCTCAATGTTTGTTGTGATAGTGATTACATTCATAGCTGATAATAGCAGAAGGTCTAAATTTAAATCTTTTATTTGCGTTTTACTATATGGTTATCAGTATTTTCTTAAAAGGTACATGAAAAATTCCATGTTTTTAACTGTAGGTAAACAAATAGTTAACACATGAGAGTACACCTGAGAGAAATTGCCCTTATGCTGCATTAGATCTAAGCATTACATTCCAGACTCATACCATTTCATACATACATTCGTCTTGATGTAGGTACGACTTCTACATAAATCTTCTGTTTCCAACACCATCAACTGACAAAAAGTCATAATTAATCAATCCGGATGGAGACTCAAATAACGGTGATGGTTCTAGGAAACCAGACTGCCTTCGCACAACTAGGAGACATATTGTTCTGCCTACATTGAGCATGTACCTAGTGCATAAATGCAAAATATTTCACTTTAGATCAAACACAAGGCAAAGTTTCAAATTTGATTCACGAGTTGACGTGTGTGGCTCAATGGCTCACACAATGAGTCACTTT
>NW_007418813.1:0-550 GCF_000475195.1 Diaphorina citri
TGAGAGTCAGTGCTTTCAACCCACTTTGTCACAGAGGTGGAAAAGTGTAAAACTTTGCGTCATTGCAAGAGGCATTTAAGGTGGATTTCACCAATGCCTTAATCAGAGATTTCACTAATAGAATTTTTAATGTTCCAAAAAGGAGTTTTTAATGATCCAAACGGAAGTTTTTAAAAACTCCTCCTTTTTGAATCACTAAAACCTCCTTTTTGGATTATTAAAAACTTCTTTTTGGACGATTAAAAATTCTCTAATGCTTTAGCTTCACTACAAGTAATACCATACGTCCTTCAGGTATTCTAACGAGAGAGGACGCGATAATGTGCCACAACGTTGGAGCTAAGGCGATCATCGTTTCCAACCACGGTGGTAGACAACTCGATCAGGTTCCGGCCACGATACAAGCACTACCGGAGATCGTAGAAGCCGTAGGGAACTCCATGGAAGTCTATTTGGACGGTGGTATACGTTATGGCACAGACGTGTTTAAAGCGATAGGTCTTGGCGCGAAGTATGTGTTTGTCGGTAGGGCGGCTCTGTGGGGGCTTGC
>NW_007418814.1:0-550 GCF_000475195.1 Diaphorina citri
TAAATAAATCGAAAATATCGTCTCCTCCCCTGACAGTACTTCACCACAATGTTCAAAGCATTAGGAATAAGATACCATCTATAGAACTCTTCCTTAACAATCTAAAATCTAATGACAACTTATCTCCTGATGTCCTGTGCTTTACAGAGACCTGGCTGTCAGCCCGGCTCGCCCCTTGTTATAACATCCCTGGCTTTGTAAACCTAGCAAGTTTCTATAGGCAGCGAGATCAGGGGGGTGGAGTGTCGATATTCATAAGGGACACAATGGACCTTATTTCTCTAAGAAACTTACCTGTAGCACCCATAGAGTACAGTTTTGAGTATGCGGCGGTCGCGACGAAAACACTGGACTTGGCGATTGTGTGTGTCTACCGCTCCAACAACCCGCGGTCTAGCTACGAGGTGTTCTTGGGGGAGTTGGAACGATTGTTGTCTGAGCTTAAGAGCTATCAATACCTAGTTTTCTGTGGTGACTGGAATGTAGATTTCTTAGCTAGGTCCAAACAAACCTTAGATCTTTTATCTCTTTTCAAAAGTTTCAATCTACA
>NW_007418815.1:0-550 GCF_000475195.1 Diaphorina citri
ACTCTTTTTTCTGCAATTTGTTTCAAATTATAAATGCTACTGCAATTTCTTTTGTACAAGTTTCTTTTATTGTTACTTTCTTCTATACTTTGAACAATTCGACGATCTCGATGTGTATAGAGTTTTTAGTTGTGTCAATTCAATTACTTAAATGGAATATGCTTTTCGTGGAATGCAATCTAGTTAACAGTTCTGAATGGGGATTTTATTCGAGGAACCATTCATTAGTGTTAGCGAGTCCGGTTTCTAATATGTTTCTAACTTTAGATTTCAGATGACCTGCATGTACCTCTGTAAAAAGACGCCCATAGAATAGCTACCTACATACTGACGCCCATAGAATAGCTACCTACATACCTGCATTAAAATAAATGAACAATAAAGCACATAGTAAAACAGTCTCCAAGAGAAACATCAAAGGATCTGAGGGCTTGGCCAGGCGGCGGAAATGACAGTTTCAAGTTTAACACCTCTCATTTGCAGGAGATTTGAAGTATGGTCATGGTCATGGTCCTGTATAATGATTTGCTGAAGGCCATGCCGTGTTTGC
>NW_007418816.1:0-550 GCF_000475195.1 Diaphorina citri
TCCATGTTTGGGACACATTTGTGCGCGCGACACATCACTACACGCGCCGCATACTAGTTCAGCGGGATTATAATCACTCGCACCTAGCTCTGCATCGCAACGAGCCTCCCCACCATAGTACGCCTGGAAAAAAATTCCACATTGTAGTCCCCGTAGCTCAGACGTAGAAAGTTGGACTCGTAATCCCGAACCTGCGGTTCGAGTCCTTATGGTGTCACGAAATTTAGTAATGTTACGTCATTTTGAATTGGAAATAACACATTATTAACTTTTTATAGTTAAAACTGAATGTAAAATCCAGATATTCAAAGCGTATTTATCGCCACATGGCAGAGACAAATAGATAGTTAATGTTCTGGGGGTGGTCCATGCACTAACTAGAGACTACACACAAGGCCTTATTTCGGATTTTTCAGTCCTAAACAGGGAGGATGGAACAAAAGGTGAAATTACCTTGTTACATAGGAAGCAAGGCCTTATTTCTGATTTTTCAGTCCTATTGAGGTAGGATAAATCAAAAGTAGAAATTACCTTATTGCATCGGAAGCAC
>NW_007418817.1:0-550 GCF_000475195.1 Diaphorina citri
GTCAATCCTGTCTGATTGGGAATCCAAGGGATTGGCAAGTTTTTGCTTATCCAGGTTTCCCATTTAGACGAGTCCCAAATTGACAGGTTCGACGTAATAATAAAAGATGACTAAGTACCTATAGGACTGCTGTTGTCATGTCTAGGTAGTTGTCTGGTCAAACTCTATCCCATACCGTCCGTGTTAAAATATTTGCTTCCCGAGTGACATCTGTTATGCCACCAGAGATGATTAGACATAGACATTTACATATCTTCAGAAGTACAGAATAGCTGATGATAATTGCTAATTTAGATACTAGGAGTTCGGAATTCATTCCTCCTTGCACAAACTTCCCAGGTCATGGAGCACTTAAGTATGCAGGGAGTACTTAAGTGTACATGTACATGGAGCACTTAAGTGTACATTGAGTACTTAAGTGTACAGTGAGTTATTAAGTTATTATTCAAGTGTCAAGTAGGTGACTAAGCAGTGTGACAAGTCTGGGGACGTGGGTTCAAATACCGGGTGATGCAATATTTTAATGATTTAAATAAAAATCGATCTGAAA
>NW_007418818.1:0-550 GCF_000475195.1 Diaphorina citri
ACACAGCCTTAGCTTCTCCACTAAGGTACAGGTAGGTTATATTATCCACTAAGATACTGTACAATACAGAATGGATCAGCCACTAAGGTAGGTTATCGAACCCGGGACCTCCAGCATGGCAAGCAAGCTCTTTATCACTGCTCGTTGTTTTATTTTATTTTCACTCTACCATATTTGTCAAATATTTGTTTGATTTATGGCTGGGACTTTCTTAATTTTTTAATCTAAGATACTGTACAATACAGAATGGATCAGCCACTAAGGTAGGTTATCGAACCCGGGACCTCCTGCATGGCAAGCAAGCTCTTTATCACTGCTCATTGTTTTATTTTATTTTTACTCTACCATATTTGTCAAATATTTGATTTATGGCTGGGACTTCCTTAATTTTTTGATTTATCGCTGGGACCATTAGATTAGCCCTTGATAATAACTCTTTACTTTATTTTAGGTATATTTGACTGAGGTTCTTAAGTTTCAAAGTTTCATGTATTTCAACTCAAAACAAATTGTTTACATGTTACAAGCACAAAATAGAAATAGAAAATCT
>NW_007418819.1:0-550 GCF_000475195.1 Diaphorina citri
TACTTATACACATTAGTAGGTAGATACTTACCCTTGTACATAATATAATTATTAGACTCTTCATTTGTTTCATGTACAAAAATAAAAGAATTTTATCACAACCAAATTGCGCAATGATTAATTAGGACAAATCTCTACCATTGAATCTTGCAGGCTGACGTTCTACTTTCCCTGTAGTTCTTGCCCAGGAAAATTTTCTGTGATTTTTAGCTAAATCCCCTTCAGGGGTGAGCTATTTAGTTCTAACGAAAGTCACAACTTTGGGTCGGGGTTGTGTTTTCTATACCTACTCACCCTGACCAGTGACATTGGACTTGAAAGCTTCCTCAATGACCAGAACATCTCCTTCTAAAAGCGACACGTCTGCCAAGGGATCCACAGATGCCTTCGATCCGGCGAGTCGCAAACTGTATGAGTCACTGTTTTACTCAAGGTATAATAGCGCATAGCTCACAGCTAAACCAGTACTAAGAACACGTCTAGCACTAAAACCTGTCTAGGACTAGTTCGTAAAATGAGAGCTTTACACTTTTGGAACATCCAAATTATA
>NW_007418820.1:0-550 GCF_000475195.1 Diaphorina citri
AACGCCTAAGGCGTTAACCTCGCCTAGTGGTTGCCTTCCACTCAAGAGTCTATTATTATTATTATTATTATTATTATTGTAGTCTTTCTGCAAAAATCCACCCGGCTAATTATAAAAATAACAAAACTTTCGAATGGAAAGTAACCTCTAGGCGAGGTTAACGCCGGAGGCGTTCTCTACCACCTAACCCTTAGAGCTCCATTATTGTGGTCAAATTTTCAAATAAATGAGGATAAAATTCCATGCCTCGGCTGGGATTGAACCCACGTCCTACTGTGTACCAGACGAGCTTCTTGACCACCACGCCACCGAGGAAAGTTTGTTCTCCGAACGACTGGCTTTCTATCCTAATCGAAAATGTTCTCTATTTATTCTGTAGTTCTGTACTAAATAAAAGACCCTGTTTAGACTGTGGGAGCAAAGGGACTTTTCAGTCTCATTTCGGCAGTATAAACAGGGTCTTGAATAGCTTTGTATTTGTATTATTTGTAATATTGTTGGTGTAAAAATAAATGCCCCTGAGGAAGTACATTGCAGTCCCAGGGAAAAT
>NW_007418821.1:0-550 GCF_000475195.1 Diaphorina citri
ATTGTAGCAAACTAAAAGCTAACCGTCGAACATCAAGGGATGGGGGTTGGTTACAACATTTTGAAGAGGGGAAAATCTTTGTTTTCAACAGGCAAACACAGCTAGCCTATTCTATTTTAAGCTTGGTTTCACCTAGGGAAGTTTTTATCGATATCAGCGATATATCGGGGAAACATATATCGATATAGGTATATAGGTTCTCGATACATCGCAACATCTCTAGTTTCACCCCTGGATATCAAAAGCTTGCTCACGATCTATCCATTAAAAGCTGACGTCCTTTTTCAGCCCGGCCTTCCTTTATTATTACGATAATAAAAACAAGCTGGGCCCGTCCCTCCGGGAATTTTTTAGCCCCTAGTTTATTCGATCGTGGTTAGAGAAAATCAGTACCTATGTACATACCTACCTAATCAGGCACTTTAACAGACGGTCCTTACCTTGTGTGGTGCACTCATCCTCAGAGCCCATCAGGGGTACGACACCCTTGTCGACCTTGATGCCGGGAATGATGCCCCTCTGTTTGAGCAGCTCCACGAAGGGAGTGCCA
>NW_007418822.1:0-550 GCF_000475195.1 Diaphorina citri
TCAGGAATTTCACAGCCTGCTCCAGAGGTTCTTCGGTCTGCAATGTAAAGTGAATGATAATAAGCACATTGGAATAAATAGTAGGTAAGCATTACATAGGTGTATTTTCAGCTTAAAACGAGATCCTTCGCGTTATGGCCGTAGAACGAGAGCCTTGGTTTTATATTTTAAATCAAGTTTTGGACTACAAAGCACTAGTATTTAATCACGAAGTGCGACGATTCAACTGCATGTTAAAATGAATATAAAGAGTTATACATAAACAATGTTGTGCACATTGCATATACAACAATCTTGTCCAAGATATTCAGGAATATTTAATCCATAGTTCCATACATCTCAACTGCAGTTATCTTTAATCTTTCTATTGAAGTGAAAATGAAGCTACCGAAGTAACTTAACCATTGACAGGCCCTAAAATTGGAGAGATCCAAACGGCCTCATACCATGGGTTTATCTTGGGTTTGAGCGAAATCGGACCCTACCCCATAATAATATTATACCTTCCTAAGTTGATTCCTATTAACAACTCCTAAAATACAACTAGTAT
>NW_007418823.1:0-550 GCF_000475195.1 Diaphorina citri
CTAGGCCGTGGGCTCGATTTCCACTCTTGGCGGATTTTATTATAAACAGATAAAGTTCGTTCAGGCTGAAATGATCAGTGCAGTGTAAAACTATTGAAACGGTATACACTAAGGGTAGACAAGCTAGCAAGCTTTTTTTACAGTCCTGTGTACCCTGTGAAAATATACAGTATTGATATGAAAGTATGAAACATACACTGTTTTCTAGCTATGTATTAATATGAAACACATAGTTTTATGGTCGGATGCACAAGACGTCGCATAAGCATTTTCCCTGTCAGCTGTCTGAGCTTTTTTCCCGACGTTTCCCCGAAGTTCTGACGTGCTCCATTATGCAACATGTCGGAAATCTAACCAGTGCAGGAAATGAGTGTGGTGACGAAACCAGGAATAAGTGGAACTAAAGGTAGATAGATACTGAGGGAAACTTATTAACTACTTTGGGAGGGTTCCGAATTTTTTATTAGGCGACTTCAGATCCTGCTGTAATCCAAGATAAATGGTTCAGTAACATCAGACAGACAAACTAATCTTCTGTGTCTTGTGCCGG
>NW_007418824.1:0-550 GCF_000475195.1 Diaphorina citri
AAGAATTTTTGGTCAGTAAAAAAAGTATGCAACCTTGAAGGGGCTACTTAAATTTTCTCGCAAAAATTTTGCCTGCGGTGCTGTAATTTTGTGTTCTATAGAAACGTATTGGGGGGGGATAAACAATACTCGTCTTGTATGTACTTGTAATGAATTTGATGGCAAATTCGAGGGAATCAGGTTGTATGTCGTAAATTATTTGTGTAAAAAAGTGGATATAACTTTCGAAATTTGGCACATTCGTTCTCTTTTGACAAAATTTTTGATGGCAAATTCGAGGGAATTAGGCTGTATGTCGTAAATTATTGGTGTAAAAAAAGGTGGGTATAACTTTCGAAAATTTTTGATATTGGCTTGTTACAAGCGCATATTTCGTAAACCATCATTCCTAGAACCCTTACATGTACACCGATTGATTTCTCGTGAAAAGTTACATAGGAAAGACTCCTTGGTCATCTTAAATACTCTAATAGAAACTCTTGTTGAAAAAAAAAAAATCATGTTGAAATATTTGGAGATATCACAGAGAGGAGAGAGGGAGCAGAGAGAA
>NW_007418825.1:0-550 GCF_000475195.1 Diaphorina citri
CCCCCCCCCCCCCTCTCTCTCTCTCTTGGAGAGTTCGATGTTCAATAGTAAATTTTGTCTTTTCGTTTTTTTTTTTGCTCTCAATTCCTCCTCCTCCTTCTTCTTCTTCTCCTCCTCCTCCTCCTCCTTCTTCTTCTTCTCCTTTTCTTTTTGGAGAGTGTCCAACGGAATCTCAAGAACATAAGAAATGAGAGAGAGAGAAAAAAAAAACTGGGGAATAGAATAGAGATCGACCTCTCAATATCAAGTAAGAGAGAGAGGGAGAGAGAGAGAGAGGAAGAGGGGATGAAAGAGAAAGAAAGATTCATCCAAAGCAAATAGAGGGTGAAAGAGATTGGTTGGGGGAACTGTAACTGCTAAGGTCTTATCGTCCGAAAGAAGGAAGACATAGGGTCCGAGAACGAACCTTGTGCATGTGATTTCTCAATTTTATTTATTTAGCCTTAAGATACCTAATACCTACCATTTATATCTAAATCTAATATATATAAAAATTCGTGTGTGTGTGTGTGTGTGTGTGTGTGTGTGTGTGTGTGTGTGTGTGTGAGTG
>NW_007418826.1:0-550 GCF_000475195.1 Diaphorina citri
CCTGCCTCTGCACTACACAGTCAATATACCTACATTTTATTTTCAAATATTTTGATACATAATACCAAAAAAAAAAAAATGGAATCGTAAAATGGATTTTTTTCCCGAGCTCATTGCTCTCAATGATAATATTAGGTTCGGACCAGCTAAAGCGGGACAATATCGGGACTTTGGGCGAAAGCGGGACATTTTAGCGTCCCCAGAGGATTTCTCGGGACAGCGGGACCAGAGGCTCCAAAGCGGGACTGTCCCGCCGAAAGCGGGACGTATGGTCAGCCTAGGCATACTACGACATAGACCACACGAGAATTTGTAATGTAACAGTTATTACATTGCTAAGGCCAGTCATTCACTATCAGGTAGACCTGACAGACGGACCTTTTCAGCCGTACCTGTTAGTTCTACCTGATAGTGTGTGTGTGCTGTGCTTATCAGGCTTATCAGGTCTACCTGATAGTGTGTGTGCTCATCAGGTGTACCTGTCAGGTCTAACTGATAGTGAGTGGCTGGCCCATTTTTTTTTTTTTTTTTTTTTTTTTTTTTTTTTTTT
>NW_007418827.1:0-550 GCF_000475195.1 Diaphorina citri
TACATTGAGAAGTGTGTCAGCATCTGTAGTCTCAACAGGAATCAGAAAGTATTTGTTCTTATCTCCTCCTCTCTCAATCCCTCCAAATATCCACCTTCCATCATTTTTTCTTTTCCTCTTGCTTTTGAGAAAATCTGCCTTATCTATCTCAACTATTTTCCCCGGACCTCCAATCTTGATATTCCCAACTTCCATCTGTTCCCATTTCAGAATCACATCTCTACAGATGCTTGCCCATTTTGTCACACTGCTGGTAGGTAGCTCCATCTCGTCTGAGAGAAATTGATAACGAGGAGGTGCCCGTGATAAATAGTGAGCAACAAAGGTTATGATCTGCTGAATTGACAATTGTGAATTTTGAAATAATGTTCCACTGAGGATTGACTCGGAAAACCCACACTGCATCTCTCTCTCATTGATCATTTCCATACGGTTGCACGTGGCTCTTTTGGCCTCCCAGTCAATAGTACAGATAGACTTGCAATGGTGACACGGAATTTCGTCAGATAAACACCCATGCATCTTGAGAAAGGTGAAAACTTTCTTAAAA
>NW_007418828.1:0-550 GCF_000475195.1 Diaphorina citri
GAGGAGGGAAATGAGAGGCCCATTTAAAGCTTTAGGGCGGCTACTCACGGATCACGTCCCGACTGTCTGACAGACCCAGGTCTGTCGGATTGTGAGTGGCCACCCTTAGTCTTCGAAAATCTGACAACTTCTTTTTATTGGTTTTCAGATTGACAAGTAACTGCCCTCATTCGAAGAGTCAGTAGTTTCCACCCTTCTCTACAATATTGTTTTTCTGGCGTAGGTACCGGATGAGCCAGCATAGTCAATCCACGGCATCTGAAATGTTTTTTTTTTTTTTTTAATAGGTTCAATAGAGGGAACTGTAACTGCGACCTAAGCGTTACAGCCAGCTGACTAAGCTGGCTGAACGCTTTGTAAAAATTATCTATTGAACTGTAACTGCTAAGGTCTTATCGTCCCAAAAGCGAAGAGAAAAGGATAGACGGAAATCAAACCTGCGACCTAGCGTTCAGCCAGCTGACTAAGCTGGCTGAACGCTTTGTAAAAATTATCTATTCTCTTCACATTCATACGTGGTAGTATCTACCACTACCTAGTTAGGTACCTT
>NW_007418829.1:0-550 GCF_000475195.1 Diaphorina citri
TATGTTGTCGAGGCAGAGTACGGTATCAGTCGACGACAATCGACCATCGATCGACGGGGTCGACTATGTGTGGACACAGATTTAAATGTTTCGATTTAGATTAATGTTAATAAAGGTAGGTGAGGTTTACAAAGAACTTAACACTTCACATTACATTAACATTTTGTAAATGAAGCTCTCAAGCAAGGGTTTCAGTCTTTAGTAACCTGTAAATTAAATTAATAAGCCGATCTAAATCTAATACAAACGTTTTTATTGGTTTGCACTCGTAAACATGAGCATAATAAATAGGGGTAATTTAACTTTTGATAAAAAATACTTATCTATCAAATTGTTCATCAGATTATCACCGAAAAGGTCAGATAATTTAATCAAAATGGTAATTTGGTTAACATGTAAATCACCTCTCATTTTATAATGAATAGGGTACCTTGACTTCACGTCTATTACGAGTGTAAGCATGTACGAGCACATAGATAGATAGAGGCAATTAGCAAGCGAATCCCAATTCCGAATTAGAGACATTTAAAATTTCAAAGTACGTATGACA
>NW_007418830.1:0-550 GCF_000475195.1 Diaphorina citri
CGCGAACATAATCGCGAAATCCGCGAACATAATCGCGAAATCCGCGAACATATTCGCCCGCGAGCATAATCGCAAAATCAAATCCGCGAACATAATCGCCAAATCCGCGAACATAATCGCCAAATCCGCGAACATTGAAATCCGCGAACAAAATCACCAAATCCGCGAACATAATCGCGAAATCCGCGAGCATAATCGCAAAATCCGCGAACAAAAATCCGCGAACATAATCGCGAAATCCGCGAACATAATCGCGAAATCCGCGAACATAATCGCGAAATCCGCGAACATCATAATCACAAAATCCGCGAACATAATCGCGAAATCCGCGAACAAAATCGCGAAATCCGCGAACATAATCGCGAAATCCGCGAACATAGTCACGAAATCCGCGTACAAAATCGCCAAATCCGCGAACATAATCGCGAAATCCGCGAACATAATCGCGAAATCCGCGAACATAGCAAATCCCCGAACATAATCGCCAAATCCGCGAACATAATCGCCAAATCCGCGAACATAATCGCGAAATCACATAGGTACGATATCT
>NW_007418832.1:0-550 GCF_000475195.1 Diaphorina citri
AAATAAGCGCTCTTTTTTTGAAATTTAATTAATTGTAAACATGAGAATTTTCCAGTAAAAATACATAAATAATAATAAAAAAAATATTCCCTTAAAAAGAATGAAAAATAAAATAAATAAAACTTTCTTTAAGGCAAAAACTCCTTAAAGTTCTTCATTAATTTCACCTCTAACTTCTAAAAATAATCAGTTAGAGCCATATCAAGAGCCTCCTTGAGGAGGAAATAAAAATGAAATTTTAAGCCACAATAATACTTCGTTAAGGGTATTAAGGCGTTCCTTTCTTTTACCTTGCTCTCTCTCATATTTACAAAAAATTCAATTACCTCATCTTCTTTTTTTCTGAATACCTACCTATAAATTCTTGGTATTTTTCCTTCGTCCTGTTAGGTAGGTATATTTTCCCAATTCAAAGAATTACAGTTGATTTGGACAAGAAGGAGAAATGTGGGTCAATTTTATCAACCCAAATTAAATCTTATATTATAAGAACGAGATCCATTCACTCATTCACATTTCACACACTGATCGCTCTATCTCTAGAACCACA
>NW_007418833.1:0-550 GCF_000475195.1 Diaphorina citri
TCAAATTCAATTTGAATGACTCTCTAAACTTCAGAGAATGGACCCTACCATACGATTATAAAATAAATATCATTAATAAAACACGTGTAATAATTTAATACCTATTCAAGAGACAGTATTAGGTTAAGCCTTTCAAGCAATTACTAATGGATTTACACTTTTAATTTTATTAAATAAGCTGATACAGACTGATAAGTACACATGAAGGTTCCTACCTTCCTACTAATCTAACTTGGGCCTACCTAGTTCTTATCTTTTGAATATGAAATAGTATTCGAAAGATGTGGAAAAACTACGTGCTTTATGGTATTGCGCTATTCTTTTCAGTGGCATTCTTAGCTTCAATATAAAGAAAATTTGTGAAGAAATATTTTTTGTATTAATTCATTTCATCAATTCAAAAGAAACTTTATGGAAAGAAATTCATTGTACCATGTGCATTTGTGCAAGCTGTAGGTATTGAAACCGCTGAAAAGAACATTGAAGAAAGTTATTATTTTATTAAATCAAATTTGTAGGTATTATTTGAATTTGTAGGTATTATTTTTGT
>NW_007418834.1:0-550 GCF_000475195.1 Diaphorina citri
TTTAATCTGGAAAATCTTGCATCAATATAAAACCTAGCACTCCGTCATAATAATCCAGTTTGCTGGGAACTCCCTCATATTTTCACACAAACCATTTGATCACTCGGTTCAATCTAGGGCAATTCAAGTTAAGATTGTAACTTTTAGCAGTCATTCATCAAAAAGTGCGAACTTTACGAGTTAGAAAGATTTTGAAGGTCTGAAACACCCAGAACAATAGAACACTGATAATATTTCTATCAAATCAGAAAACAAGCGTGAGTTGTAATGTCAGCAAAATGGACGGCGAGAAATCCTGTGATAAATGTTGGTAATAAAGGATAGGTCAGTGGGTGTAGAAGTAGTTGACACATAAATTGATAAATTGAACCTTGTTATAGCTCGTTAAGAAGACTGTCGCGGCTGTTAGTTTTCTATCTTCTACAAGTGTACATTGTAAGTGGTCTGCTCAGGACACTACTAGGTGCAACCAACAATGTGCGAACTGGAAGTTCCATCACAAAGAATAAAATTGTCATCCTCTACTAGCGTAATTTTAATCTTTAATGAG
>NW_007418835.1:0-550 GCF_000475195.1 Diaphorina citri
CCCACGCCCTCCTGTTTACCAGGCGAGCGTCTTGACCACTACGCTACCGAGGCAGGTATAATATGTAGTTACCTATAGCTAAGCTACCTACATAGGTATGTATACATAGAAAATCGCCCCCCTCTAAACAAAGGCAGAACACGGGTCAGGAAATGTGAGGTAGTTTTCTCCAAACATAACATTTGGAGCGTAAACTGTTATTTATTTTGACACTAAATTAATCTCCCCAATACAGAATACATGGTCAATTTGTTTCCTTCTGCTGCTGCTTTGCTGACTGAACAGCATTTCTATTGAACAGCTCACTGGAACAAAGATGATATTCAGTCTGCTGACTCAAGTTCCAAGTGCAGAAAGCACAGTCCAAAGGAAGAACAAGGAGGACTTCGAACTTTTTTCCTCCTTATTAACATTTTTATCCTCTTTTTAAAGGACCTACTCACTCTTATAGGTAGGTATACTTAGATTACTAAGGTTACTACATAAAATAAATCGTATTTTTAAAAACAAAAAACAAATCTATCTCTGAACACAAAAACTGAAAACCCCT
>NW_007418836.1:0-550 GCF_000475195.1 Diaphorina citri
TTCTATTTTGGAGCTGATGTTTTTGTTACTTGACTCTCCCTCTGCTTTTACAGTCGCTTTCAAATCTCAAGTTTCCTTGCTGTGTACAGCCCGAATCTCCTTACTGGTCCAGAAGGTTACTCACCTAGGTAATCTAAGTGGAAATTACTACCATTTTTTGTAGAATAACTATACCTTTCTTTCTCGGACTATTATTATTTACACGTAGCTTAGATGCTACTTGTTCTATTTTTCGTACTTTTGACGCGAAAACTGAAGAAAATCCAACATTCCCCAATCTGACAACGAACTTTCTCAAACTTTACAAACACCGTAGCATGCTGCAGAATGGAATAGATCAACAGAAAGAATAAACCTTGTTCATCCACCTGGGATGGGACTGGAAAACCCTTTTACCACCTTCGAAATGTTGTTCCAATCTTTGGACATTTTATGTTGAACAAGGCAAGGTTCGGGGATAGTACTTTGAAGTACCCTCACATTTCCCCATTTTCTCCTTTTCGGGGGGCGAAAAACATGAAAATCGTTCAAATCAACAACCCTTTTTCTT
>NW_007418837.1:0-550 GCF_000475195.1 Diaphorina citri
TTTATGGCGCGACCAGGCAGCTCGGCAGCGCTGCCGGGTCGCGCTGCCCGGCAGCTAGGATCGGAACGCCACCTTTAGCAGTCACAGTTCTCTCGATCTATCAAACCTCTTTATTTTACATAGAATACTAATACTAGTGCTTATTTGCTCTTCTCGGATAGGACTAGACTCCCTTTAATCTAGCCGTAGGGTACCATTATTACTGTAGTCAAAAGCAGCATTGTAGAATATTGTAAATAAAAAGTAAGTCAAGAAAACAATTATCTTTAAGGTATTATCTAGTTCTACTCAATCAATACGTTCTAGTATTTCGAAATCAACTCTCAGGTTTTAAAATATCAGCATTTTTTTCAAGAAAACCTTTCATGGCATATTTTCAGACAAGTAACCGAATAAGCAAAATACAAACTAGTTATTTTACTGTTTATTAAATGAAATCGATGTGGTTTTGATTTATTTAACATTTTGTAAGCATTAGACAATATACAATAATTTACTCCGGTAGAAGTAGAAAATTACAAAAATAACAGAGATTACAAAACGATTTGGA
>NW_007418838.1:0-550 GCF_000475195.1 Diaphorina citri
AACTATCTAGATCTCATTGTGTAATCTCAGTGAGAGCAAGGTGTACCATTTTGGTTCAGTTAACTTCGTGAAGAAAAAGACCCCAAGAGAAGAATAAAAAAACGTTACATTCGGATTTTTACGAGCAGGGGTACCAAGCTGGGTCCCCTAATTTATAATCTCCTATTGTTAAAACCTTCAAGGTCACAGACAGGTGATTTCGAGGGGGAGATGAGAGATGGCGTATAGGGGGGGTGTACCGTGGGATCTCAAGGTCCGATGGTTACCTGACTACCTGGGGTCTCCTGGGTCCGCGGTTACAGGTACAGCTTTATGGTGTACCGTGGGATCTCAAGGTCCGATGGTTACCTGACTACCTGGGGTCTCCTGGGTCCGCGGTTACAGGTACAGCTTTATGACTTGGATGATGCAGGGGTTAGATACAGTTCTCAGTTCTTACCCTAATTTGTTTCAGTTGATGTAGGCTGCAGGCTCCTTGTGTCTTGTTTCGTTGAAACAGGTACGCTTGTTACACTTTGACTTCTTATACAGACTTGTAGGGTAAGAAAGT
>NW_007418839.1:0-550 GCF_000475195.1 Diaphorina citri
GTGATGCATACCGACAAAACAATTATGCGATTGACTGAACTAGATTACACATAACCCTAGCTTAGAGCATTTCATTTTACGCTGTTACCTGATAATTGTGTAAGAGCACTTTGGCGTGATAATTATTTTTATTTGACACGTCTGCCAAAAAGGAAACGAGGAATTATCTGCCTTTTAGTTCGAATAAAATAGAAGAGGACATTTCCTTTCTGAAACTTGAATTTCCTTCTGTCTCGTCACAAATTTTAACATTCTATTGAAAACGACTTTCACGTTGCTCAGGTTGGATGATAATGATTCAATTCCTCCTATTCGCTCAAAATTTAGTTGCTAGGCCACAGAGTAAGCGCTTGAAATTTAAATTGAATTCGTGTTTCATTTAACTTTTAATAGCTTTGAATTACTCGAGTCATTTGATGTTTGGAAAATAATTACATAGGTCTCCGCATATTTTCCAGGGGAACCACTGAATCTGAACTAAAATCTAATCAAATTATTCAGTAGGGCATTGAACTTTTATAAAGTCACATTTCGCTAATTTTATTTCAAC
>NW_007418840.1:0-550 GCF_000475195.1 Diaphorina citri
ACCCTTCAGTGTTTATTTTTGTCTTTTTGTTTACCGAAGCTCTCAACAACCTAAAATACCGATCAATGTTTACCCAACTGTAGTTACCTCAATGCTTGCCTCATTATTCCTAAATTTATGGGAATAAATTTATGATTCAAACGAATAGGTCTCATTAGAATGCCGTAGAGAATTCGTTCTCCTCCTAAATTTAGGTATTTTTCGCCTAAACGTGTAGGCATTATGATGTTTCCAGAATTGAGAATTCCAATCAAGAACTACGTATTTCCCTTATTATATTTTATTCTCTGCAGGTACCTACCTATGTATGTTTTCTCTTTTCCGCGAAACATGGATTCCTCTCTACACGAGCCATTCAACAGCTTGGATATGTTGCTGGTTATTAATAAATTTCCTGTCATAATATAAAATATCTCAGAAGAGTGAACTAGACCTGAAAATCAACATTGACTGTAACAAGTGTAAGATACATGCAACTGGGTATGGGATAATTTGAAAAGTGAACGAGGCATCTCCACTAATATTTTATTTGTTGCGTATTGCATACTCA
>NW_007418841.1:0-550 GCF_000475195.1 Diaphorina citri
CCTACACCTCCTACAGAGGTTCTTAACCTCATTCCTCACCAGGTGTTAAGAATGTAGGTACATGAAGGCAGGTACCTATTTTGTAGGTATAACTAGGTATCTATTACCTACATGTGTACATACCCACTCGTATTATCTATTTACCTCCTGGCGTGAAATTGGGTTGAATTTGGTACCTATTTGAAATTTTGGCACTGGCAAAATAAAGTCATGTTGAACACCGTGTTGTAGGTAGTGTTTGTTGTTGGCCTGTTATTACAGGTGTCTAGTATCTACAAAGCTATGTAGGTTATAGGTAGGTACTTACCTAATATACGTACCTGACTACATACCTACTAAGTGAATAGGTACCTAAATACCACGTGCGTTTTCTGTTTTCTTTAGTTTTTTCCTCCTCTTTTTCTTCTTCTTCATTTTCTTCTTCTTCGTCTTTTTCCCCGCTTCTTTTTCCTCCTTCTTCCTTCATACCCATTACTGTTAATTTATGATACATTATGTAAATAATCTGATTAATGATAAATGTAAATGGCTCTACATAAGGTAACTAATA
>NW_007418842.1:0-550 GCF_000475195.1 Diaphorina citri
AACCTAATATTTGAAAACAGTCACTTTATAATATAGGTTCAATGAGAGTAAACTTTTGTACAGTGTAGGTATGAAAACAGAAAAGGGAAGTAGGTGTAATATTAGGTAAAATAAGAAAGTACATTTCAACACTACAGATGCTTACAATTTAATTTGGAATGGAATGATTATTATCAAGTAGTACTCGTATTTCTCAGAAGACATAGTTCCCTATTCACCATACTGGATAATGGATAATGATCCCAAAATTTAATCAAATAAATTTGTCAATCGCCTAGATATATCATGTTATTATGTAGACCGAGTATTTAAATTATGGTTTTATTATTCAAAAATAAATATCAATAAATAATATAATAAATGGATAAAAGAGTGAATAGAGTGATTTTGAGCAAACTCATTTTATTTATAAACTCAAAAACGTCTATGAATCAATTTATTGCAAACGATAAAGTTTGATAGGTGCCTATATGTTGTATGACATACAATGTAGGTAATTGGCAAGAAACTATTCCAATTTTTAAGGTTTACTGCTCAATTAAAATAAATT
>NW_007418843.1:0-550 GCF_000475195.1 Diaphorina citri
CCGTTTGTTTCATTCCTTAATTCCCAGCCGTTTCTGAGATATAAGCGTGGTTCGCAAATCACGAACCACCCTGTATATATTCATGCCACGGTCTTTGTAGATATTTTAGAGGCAAATTTTATAAAACGCACTGTTTTGGTATTTGGTACACAATTATTAGGCATTAGAAAAAAATGGTCTTTTGAAAATTAATAATAATAGACCCTTGATTAGAATGTAAACACTATGCGAGGTTAGAGGTGCTCTCTACCACCTAACCCTTAGAGCTCCATTATTATGTGGTCAATGTCTAAAATAAATGAGGGTAAAATTCCATACCCGCGATCTCCTGTTTACTATTCGAGCGTCTTGACCACTATACCATATCAAAGTCATATAGGGCGTAGAAAACCGAGTACTTAGACTTAGAGGGAATAGACGCCGACGATAGAGCAGCGACTTCATACCGCATAGAACTGAGAGCAAAAAGCTCTATGCTCTTTGCTCCATTCTATTTTTAGTCTAAAGAAGCTTGAGGGTAAAAAGGGCGGATAAAAGAGAGGAGAGTGAG
>NW_007418844.1:0-550 GCF_000475195.1 Diaphorina citri
TGCCCGCTCTATCTTGGCGTTCTGACCCCAGTCTGACCAGTACATCCACCTGAGCGGAAATTAAAAGTAATTTCAATTATTTTAAGCATAAATTCTTGTCACAAATGTCGTTTCCTAAATTCCCTACTTAATGCACTACTCTAAATTTCATGACTTGTCTTGGACTTGAACCACCAACCTCCAGAATTCCACCGTGCTAACCACTCACCACTGAGATTGGTTGAGAGACTTCTTGGAGGATCCTTACTACTTCAGAACCTTCGGACATAGCGGGGAGATCCCCCCCTCCCCTCCCCACAGAAACTTCAATTCCATACGTCTTTTCAAACTATTGAATTGAGTTTATTAATCTG
This sequence comes from Diaphorina citri, assembly GCF_000475195.1. Classification (NCBI taxonomy): domain Eukaryota; kingdom Metazoa; phylum Arthropoda; class Insecta; order Hemiptera; family Psyllidae; genus Diaphorina; species Diaphorina citri. The sequence continues at coordinate 354 of NW_007418844.1, forward strand.
GCGCTTTTCAACAGGAAAGTTGTTAACAATATTCTCATTGGTTGACTTTGGCCCGATCTTTTTCTTCTTCCTAGTGTTTTCTTACATAATAGGGTCGGCGTACTTTGACCCGATTTTGTTTTATTTATTTATTTTAATAGCACAAATATTGCACAAGGGTTGTTCTGTGTAATACAATATAGAGAATATAGAGATAC
>NW_007418845.1:0-550 GCF_000475195.1 Diaphorina citri
TCAAAGTCATTTTGAAGAGACTAAAATACACTTACAGCTGAGGCCGAAATAAGTTAAACTCTCTGGGCTTCTTTTTTTCAACCAATCAGATAGCTAGAATCAGTTGAATTTAAACTCTTATTGCGGTTATTGTTATTTTTAGCCAATTGATCAGCAAAGCGCCCAAGCTCACTGTTGCAGCAACGTTGAGCATGGCCAATATCTGGACGGGTGACTTACGGTGAACTGAGAAGTGACGTCGGACAGGCAAGAATCACAGTCCTTATGATCCAGACAGGTAGGCAGAGCAGTCAAATAGATAGAGGTCCAATTACTGATGTCCGTGTGAGAGAATTGTACGCGATGGTACTCGTAGATGGTTTTCCTGCGAACAACTGGAAGGAAAGAAAATGAGGAATTTTTCAATAAAACACGAAAGTCAAAAATAATAGATACTCTGAAAGTCAAAAATAATAGTCCCGTTAATTGAACCCTGCATAAGCGCAGAAACGAGTTTTCGTCAAATAAAGTTAAAGAGTTCAGATAACGGGACGCTAATTTTGGTTACAAG
>NW_007418846.1:0-550 GCF_000475195.1 Diaphorina citri
CTCCTATCCTGTCTTCCTTCTCTCTTCGCTTTCGGGGCGATAAGACCTCAGCAGATTACAATTCCCTCTATCAAACTTATTTTTTTAAGCTTCGGATCATGATAACCCATCTTTTCAATCCGGTCCGATCTTACATGGAAGACTGGACATATCCACTCTATTAGCCTCCAAAGAGTGTCCTGTCAATATTTTTGAGGGACCCAAATTGCCTTGATAATTTTACCATGATAATGTTAATTAGCTCGATTAGAATTTACCGAAGCTAGGGCTTAGCGCTCCACCAGGGACCTACGCCACTAAGTAGTTGAAATGGAACAAACAATTTTTTTCCTATATTATTTTTATACAGGGTGTGACAAAAAAATAAAAACAGGCAAGACATCAGGTAGGTAAATTTGAAGTAGATTCTTCAACTTTGTGCTTGATGCTTGAATTGAGTAGGACATTGTAAGGAGTGACCAATGCCAGTGGCGGGCATAGAACCCCCTCGGTTATAAATCCAACGCCTTAGCTACTGTACTACTGGGACTTCAAAAAGTTCTCAACATAA
>NW_007418847.1:0-550 GCF_000475195.1 Diaphorina citri
TGAACACGGTCTGTCTTTGGAAAGATTGCTCTTCTTTTCAACATTTTGAGGTGCTTTGAAGTTAGACTTGGAATAGCTCTTGTTATATTTGTGTCGACCAGTGGATTCTCTGTTGGTAGCATTTGGATATTGGTATGTTTGACCAAACTCGTTTTTACTGACAATACTGAAATTCGCCTCAATGGGAGGGAGATTAAGTTGAATACCAGAGCTCCTAGGTTGACTTTCAATGTTATCTAGTTGTTTAATATTTTCACGTTTCTCTATTGAATTTGCATTTATGTTTGATGCAGATGGTCTACTCCGATTGTGTTCATTATTATTGTAGGAACCTATGACATTTTTCTCAAGGTTAGTTTCATACAAGCAATTACCATCAAAAGGTGCATCTATTTCTCTACCAGTAATACTCATGGAGGCATTGATTTCATTGCTTTCCAGTGTGCGTTTATCAGTGACTGTTTCTGTTTTATCATGGTTCATACTCTTTGTTTCTAATTTATCAGGGAATGTGCTTGATTTGCCTTGCGGTTTGGTAAAACGAAATTCC
>NW_007418848.1:0-550 GCF_000475195.1 Diaphorina citri
GCTATCTAGTCACTCAAAATATGTTTCAGTTTTGGCAATAACACATTCTAAGTTTACAAGAAAACAGACCAAGGAAATATATTATTTTCTTCATCTCTTTTGATTATGAGTTTTATCTCAAGCTGGTAGCATTTGATCAGTTGATGAGTCACCACTATATTTTTATATTTAAGTACTAATAATATTAATCCCAATAAGACACATCACTGTAAAACAGTTGAAACTTACATGAGAACATGATTCCTAATCTTTTATTAACTTGTGCTTTCTGATTCAGGACACTTTTTTTTTTCTTTTTCTCATTTGTTCCCCTCTTTATCAGAGACATGGCATGAGAATTGAGCTATAATAAACTTGTGGAATAAATTTGCTTAAAGCTGAAGGGAAGTGGGAAAAAAGTTGAGACAAAAATGCAGAAAACCATGAAATACTAGGTATCTTGTTTTAATATAGGCCAGGCAGTGCTTCAAACTCTCAACATTTACATGCCTTCTGGCTTCCAGCATAGTACTTGATAAGTAACCTTAGTTATAAGTTCTTACAGTCATGA
>NW_007418849.1:0-550 GCF_000475195.1 Diaphorina citri
CCTGAAAACTAATATCGTCCCTGAGTCTTGTCTCGAAGAAATGAAAACTAAAAGCGAGAGCAAAATATAAAACGTAGGTAGGAAAAGTTTTTCTGGCCTCAAAGCGTGTTCCCCGTGTATTTCTTATGGGGTGCCTAAAAAACGTCAATATCTCGGGAACGGTTTGGACTTTCGGGATTTTTCGATTTTTTCCAGTACCTACAAAAAATAAGGAATCCAATGGTGAAAACCGCATCTTCCTAGCTCATCTAGAAGTGGGTTAGAATTTGTATACGTGAGTCAGTGAGTGAGTGAGTGAGTGAGTCAGTCAGTTACACAAGGGGCTGTATATATTATGGATTAAATTGTATTATTCAATATCATAATCTCGACTCATTTGAAAATAATAAGATATCTCTCGTATAGGTAAGTGGATTATCTGTAGAAACAAAACATGCTGGTGGAACTTTTTTATCTTCGCTGTTCTGTTCTTTCAGTTCTCAGTTGGTTTCTTTTATGTAGATTCCTGATAGTCCTGATGATTCTATGATGGATAATGTGATCAAACTTT
>NW_007418850.1:0-550 GCF_000475195.1 Diaphorina citri
TATATTGGGAACAGTTCCATGAACGGAACTGAACGGTTGGAACTTATTCCCTAAAGTGAACCGATCTTTGCCACCTCTCTAGAACGGAATGGGGAAAGGCAATGGCCGGCAGGCCGGCTTCTGTTTTCAAGCCGTACCAACGAGTAATAAAAATACATGCATCTCTTTGGACCGGGGTATGATGTATCCTAGGGTCCTGAAGTCTGGGATTCGGAATTGATGTCGTACAGTAACATCTGGCAACACTGTGGAGTTGTTGAGGTTAGTTGAAAATCTAACTGGAGAACACATTGTGACTTTTGAACCTGACTGTAAAATGTTAAGACGTCTTCTTTGTAATAATTGTGTTAAATGTTAATAAAGAATAAACGTGATTTGTGTAATTGAAATAAAGCTAAAGAAAGGATTGTTTTAATTTCCCCCTCACGACATGGCGCTGCGGACAGGATCCACAGGATCGACAGGATTCAAAGGAGACAGAGTTGCAGACATGGAAAACATTTCCTGACAGACGCTTGCCTGCCATCTGGCCTGGGAGCCCTCATGGTGC
>NW_007418851.1:0-550 GCF_000475195.1 Diaphorina citri
CAACATATACATCCCATTACATGCGGTAGTGGTAGATGTCAGAATATTATATTGGTAAATTACTTTTCTTGAAATTTTTGGTAAAACACCCAGTCATCGACACCCTTAAGGATTTTTTCATTTTTAATTTGCTATAACTCGTCCATTTATTGCTATTTTTTTATTTATTTTTTTTTCTTTCACCTCATCAACATGTCACATCATCATGAGAACAAGTTTTTCCGTAATCAACAACATCCACAAGAGCATTATCAACGACCTTGAAAGTTATCTCTTGAGAAATAGCATCTTAAATATGATGAATAATATGTGCTGATGATAGTAATTTGTAATGAGTAGTATAATGCTTGGTAAGTTTTTGTTTACATTATACCCTAATGAGCCTTTCAGTAGGGCCTATGAATCGAGGAGCTACATTTTTGACAAGCATTAATTTTTACTTGCTATACTGGTTAAATTTATTATTTTTTTTGCACCTACGTACAGACTCTGGCTAATACCATGTAAGTTAAATGTTATTAATAGTAGTGTAAGTTATGAACATGAATTG
>NW_007418852.1:0-550 GCF_000475195.1 Diaphorina citri
AAACCTACTGACTGTACTGTTTACCCTATCTATGTATGTATTGTACACCTAATTGAAATTTATCACGATAAAATTACCAAAAATATTGATAAAATATCAGAAAAATAGGTAGGTACCTAGTCCAGACAAATTAAGCACGGTTCCGTACCAAAAATGGATCTTTAAAAAAAAGTCTTGTATCCCCAATTGCATATCTCTTCCTTATTTACAGGCGTCTATTTACGATCCATTTCTATGTTACTGAGAGAGCTAGGTAACTTTTATCACACCGGGGCCGAGGATTTGCTATCCCCAATTGCATAGCTCATCCTTATTTACAGGCGTCTATTTACGATCCATTTCTATGTTACTGAGAGAGCTAGGTAACTTTTATCACACCGGGGCCGAGGATTTGCTATTATGAATTTTGTAGGTACATACCTCAGACCTGTAGTTAACAAAAAATAATTACCAACTAATTTTGGGTTTAGGGTTTTAGGACACAAAATTATCTACCTTGGTAGTTGAGCAGATTAACACCTATTTTTTTTTTTTTTTTTTTTTTTTTTTT
>NW_007418853.1:0-550 GCF_000475195.1 Diaphorina citri
GGGTAAAAGGCAGAGCGGACTAAGTCCAAAAATCGACTTTCTGAGTTATCTATATCGTTGGAAAGAGCGCGAAAAGATTTACTTTTTATACCTGTTGGTTGCAAACTTCATTTTAGTGTTGTATTGAAATGAGAGCAAAAACAAAATGGCTATCTCTATTTAAACTTTGACTAGTCCTAAACTTTGACTCCATTTATCTCAAAACGTTTTGGACTTGGTCCACTCTGCCTTTTAGCCATTCATTTAGGAGGTGAAAAGACACTCATAGCACCCCGCGGCCTTGGCAAATTACAAGGCAGGCGTAGCACCCTTCAAGCTAGGCTGGCTAAATGATTCCTTTGACTAAATTTTAGCCATTCATTTAGGAGGCGAAAAGACTTTCATAGCACCCCGCGGCCTTGGCAAATTACAAGGCAGGCGTAGCACCCTTCAAGCTAGGCTGGCTAAATGATTCCTTTGACTAAATTTTTCCCCCAGCTTATCATCGGTAACTTTGGCCTCAGCTACGAGCAGAGTAAGCAACAGATGGCTATCTGGGCAATCCTGGCTG
>NW_007418854.1:0-550 GCF_000475195.1 Diaphorina citri
TTCTTGAGATATTTTGTATACCACCTTTTCCCATTTAAACCTGTAGTACACACGTACGTACGTACATACATACATACGCACATACATACATACGTACAGGTCGTACAGACCATGGGCTAAAAACCACTTTTTTGGAATCAGGGGATCCCAAAACGGATATTTCCACCCATTTCCCGATTTTGAACATTTGGACCGATAAAAATCACTTTTTTGACATCAGGGGATCCCAAAACGGATATTTCCAACCATTTCCCGATTTTGAAAATTTGGACCGATTGCAATACTTTCTCATTACCTTGTATAGGTTCCCTATACGTAGGGGTAATAGAAAGTAAAAACACGATGGGGGAAACTTCTGTTCTGGAATATAGAAAACTTTCCTCTTTTCCCTCTTCCTCCCCTATCTTTCCCCTTTATTTCCTCCCTCCCTCCCCTATAGGTATTTATACCTGATACCTATGTACCTACCTCCTTTAAATATGTTTTCCTTCTAAGGGAGCTAGAGAGGCAAGGGGTAGATCCTAGGTACCTATAGGAAATTATAAACGTA
>NW_007418855.1:0-550 GCF_000475195.1 Diaphorina citri
GAAAATTGTTTTTTTTTCGGCTTTAGCTCTAGCCAAATTGGTGGTATTTTTTTTTCTTTTTTTCTCAAAACACTTCATTTTTAGGGTCTTTTTTGTGGAATTCTCCAAAAGGAGCTGTCCACGGTCAATTTCCTGTACGATTCATACATGTCGCCATCTATGATCTCCTTATTTATTTGTTTGTACAGCTCTAAATCTTGTATTAGGCACTTTCTTCATGTTTATATGGCTCAATATGGCCATTAGATTATTCATGAGATCGCCTGATCCACGGCCAATTTACGGAAGGATCCTTGTACGCCATATACGGCATCATCTATGGTCTCCTTGTTCATTTGTTTGTACAGCTCTAGAATTTCAAGTTCAGGTTTAAATTCAAGTTTAGGTTTTTGTCCTGACAAAAAAAAAGTAATAAATGTTGTCCCGGCTCCCCTAAAGTCGTCTGATGAGTAAGCAGTCATTCGTCATTGTTACATCACAATTCTCACAATTCACATGATACTCACTCAGTGTATACTCACTCAGATGCTCAGATACTCACTCAGTGTAT
>NW_007418856.1:0-550 GCF_000475195.1 Diaphorina citri
AAATCAACAGGAGTTCCATTTACCGCGTTACCACTGGATTAAAACCTGCCCAGTAAAGTGACGCGAAAGTTAGCTGCAAGATATATTATATGATCATAAATGACCCATGTACAAAAAGAGATATCAAAATATTATATCTTTTTGTACAAAGGTACGTAGTTACGTACAGAAATGTAAGCATGTAAAATGTTACCGAGATCTCAAGTTAAATATAAAAGGATGAAAATCGTGGAAATGACGACAAAATATTTCACATCTTTGTGAAATGACTACAAAATATTTCAACTTACCTATTTCACAGCTCGTTGTAGGTATTAATGTTCCTGAATTAATTTCTCTTTTCAGAGTTCGTTCAGGATGATATTGACATCAACCAAACTGTTTTGTTCATTTTTCAGATCAGTAGTCAGGTCACGACCTAATCCTTCAGAGTAAATGATTCTCCTAATGATCAACTCAGATATTCTAATGATCAACTCTCAGCTACAGTTTAATTTAATGACTTCCTCTGAAGATCAAAATCTGAATCATTCGAGTCATTTCGATTTAC
>NW_007418857.1:0-550 GCF_000475195.1 Diaphorina citri
CTGAAACTTTGGATTTAGGCTCTAGGGACCTCAAAACGTGTTTTGGCACTAAAAACTGACCATCGAAATTTTGTCTCGATTACATTACTTTCCTTCCTATAGGATAAGGAAAGTAAAAAGAACATACTCCTGTTTTGAAGCCCGTATCCTTAATGCTCACATTGCTCACAGGCTTTGTGAGGTCGCTGATCGCTAAATGAAGGGTAAAACCCGTCTCTAAAATCCCTTAGCAGTTATCCAGTATAATCCAGTGACTTTAAACCTGTATAAAATTAAATACATTTAATGATTCAGTTTATATAAAAACACAACTTGTGTCGTCTGAATCCAGCTTGAGATTATACCTACTAATGTAAAATTGTAAATGAGTCGATAGAAATAATAATGATAAAAATAAAATAAATAAAAATCTTGGGCAGACAACTTAGGTAATGTTTAAAAAAATAGCAACAGCATGGTTTTTCCCGCGGGTTCATTTTACAAGAATTTTCCTTACACGAGTTCCTCGTGTTGACTACAGTATGTCTCAGAAATCCTTATTATTAAATAT
>NW_007418858.1:0-550 GCF_000475195.1 Diaphorina citri
ATGAAATAACTTTTTTCTGGTCGATAATGAATTGATGGTTAATAGATAAAATTGATAAGGTACAAAATGGAAGACTTAGAAAAAATATTTGAGGTACCTACTTACGTGGATGAAACATATTATAGGTAGGTAATTTTACCTAGAGGTAGGTACTTTAGGAGCTGGGCTCAATGGCTCATATTTTATAGGTAGGTATAGGTACCTACTCCAAAGGTCTTCTTGAGACAAAAATCCACCATTATGAATAAATATGGGCAATAAAACCCCTTAATTTATTTCAATATAGGTACAATGACCTAAAGATTTCTGGTTCGGACGGCAGGTAGGCACCTATCTCTAACTTTATCTTGGTCTTGAAACACATAATTACGGTTGGACTTCAAACACATCGATGTTTGGGTGCAATTGTCCTACATACTGGACTCCACACACAGGAATTTCATCAGAAAAAACCCCATTTCAATGCAATCACAATCAATCTAATCATCTACAAAATACAAAGAAATTTTCAATTTTGTAATTTAGGCACTCATTTCTCCTAAAACGTATT
>NW_007418859.1:0-550 GCF_000475195.1 Diaphorina citri
GTGACCAAAGTAAATAAGTATTGTATATTAATAAGTAAATAAGTATTGTACCTACATGAATAAGTAAATACCTATTGTGCACTGTAGGTGTACATACGTAATGCATGCTAAGCGACCAGGTCTAACATTGTCCTCAGAACCTGGCGCAGATAATTGACTGCATTACGTGAGAATAATGTTCAATATGGTATCTGACCATATATTTACGGTATTTAAACGATACAAACCGACGATACAAACTATACCGATCCTACTAGACAATAAGCAACGCATGCGTACCTCCTATTAACTATAATCATCGTGATGTAGGTACCTAATGGGAGTGTAATTTCAAAGCTAAGAAGGTATATGGTGTGGTACTTGGTGCTTAGCATTATAAATAAGGTATCCACCATGTGACGTTCGCGCTATTAATGTATTCCGCGCATAATGACGCGTCATCATCATCATCAACAGCAGTACTGGCTTCATAGAGATGATACAAGTGACACATCTCATAATAATCTGGAAATTCTTGCAGATGATCGGGATCTTGGTCTTGGTCAAAGTA
>NW_007418860.1:0-550 GCF_000475195.1 Diaphorina citri
TTAGTAGTATAAATTGGGTGCCCTTACAGTTGACAAATTACAGCTTACCGGGAACATCAGTAATACTAATAATAGGAATTACCCAATTACTCCCTTGTAAATGTGCCTAACATTAGCGGGTAAAGTTTGGAAGTTGATGGGAACCCTACCAAAACGGCTTGGTGTCATCCCAGTTAGTAGATATTGTAAAAAAAAGTGATAAGTATTACAGTTATTGGTGATTTATTTTTTGTCAGAGGTATAACTGTAAATTGTGAATTTATGTAAATTATATTTGTTTTATAATGATGTTCTAATCACTTTTAAAGAGACAAATGATGTTCTAATTAGACAGTTTCTTGATTTATGAGACGAAAATCGTTTTGTTAGACAAATGATGTTCTAATTAGACAATTTCTTGATTTATGAGAAGAAAATCGGTTTGTGTACGGAAAAACTTCCATTCTTGAAAGGGACAGATCCTCTTTCTCTCGAAACATGCAAATATAATCGGTAACCGAAGTTGGTTCTAAATGGTTCCCCACTGAACTTACAGTTTCTTAAAAGCCCA
>NW_007418861.1:0-550 GCF_000475195.1 Diaphorina citri
AAAAATAAAATAATAATAATATTTTTTTTATTCGTCTGTTATTTGGACACTGTAAATAAGTACTATGAGACAAGTAAGATGCCACACTGCCACCAAATGACCAATTGGATACAACAATAGCCTAAAATTTCAAGGTGTTGACAACTAATTGGCCTAGACATCAGGTAGGTGGGTAGGTAGGTAGTCTCTCTCTCTCTCAGATAATAAAATTGTAATTACCCAATCATTGTATGTCTGTCATTAAATTTGCCAAATAATTACAAAAAAAAGGTGAGGTGCCACGCTTTGGCAAGACTGGCCTAGACCTAGACAGGGCATGATTGTAGATATTGTAATACTAGAGTAGGCTGATAGTATTAGTCCATTAAAAAAAGGCAGTTATGAATCACAATACAGGTACGTACATACGTAATAATGTCTTCTTTTTATGAGCGGGTATTTTTTGAAGGAGTAAGTGATTGTGAGAACATTATGAAAAATCTGGTGTGAACATCACACGACTTTCCTTATCCTATTGAATGGTGCTTATTTGGGTGTTCTGTTGTAACAT
>NW_007418862.1:0-550 GCF_000475195.1 Diaphorina citri
AAAGCCTGTTCATTTTGATGACTGTTACTAGCTCCGTTTTTATCTTTACTTGATCTTTCTATGTTTCTGTCTACATCCCTCATATTTTGTTGACCATCATCTCCTCCAACATCATCATTCTGTCTGGCAGCACCAATTTTATCCGAGTCTTCTTTGACTTTGAGCACGTTTTCTAGTTGCTTCTCCAGCTCCTTTTCTTCGTCGCCATGTTCTTCCATTCCTTCTCGCCTAGCTTCTTTTGTTTCACGACTGGTTATTTCTATTTTCTTTGGTCTACTAGTGTCGTCTCTATGACTACTGCTTTCTCCTACCATTCTTTCGTAACTAGTCTTTTCTAATTCTCCTCTACTTTCTTTTATTCTTTTGGTTTCTTCGCTTCCTCTTTTCTCTTGCCTATTTATTCCTTTGGACCCTTGTCGCGGGCTTCCTTCTACATCGTCTTCCTCTAATCCGCCTACACCTTCTCCTTCTTCTACCGTTCTTTCACAACTATTTCTACCATCTCTTCTTTTTAGCCTTCTCATTTCTCTCCCGTTTCGGTCAGTACTAT
>NW_007418863.1:0-550 GCF_000475195.1 Diaphorina citri
TAAAATATTTATTTAACAATGTATTTTACAGAACCATTTTATTAGTATGAGCTTAACAGGGCTATTTAGCTAACAGGCTGTTGTGATCTAAAAAGTAAGTTATTGATACCCACAACACACTAATCTGTTAAGGACAAATTAACTAGTTCTTTGACATTATTGCTTCATGACTTACCGTTCCTTCATTGAGATTTTTTGGGGTTCGAATCCTCAACATCTTGCAGTTTTCAAGAGCCCACTACTATCAAGAAGACCAGGATCTCTGGAAAAACAGCATCAAGAGCCACTTAAATGAAAGATTGTCAATCTCACAAAACCAATTAAACACAGGAAAACAAGCACTGTAACTACATTTCAAAGTAGCTACTATCTCTTTCTTGGTAACTATGTGGGCCTCTTAAAAATTCTTATGTCGTTCAAGAAGCTAGAAAAACTGGAAAAAGAATTCAAAAGAAAAAAAAAACTTTATCTTTTCAACTCACAAAGTCACAACTCACTTTTCACTTTTTTCTTTTTTGTTTTTTTTTTTTTTTTTTTTTTTTTAAAGAGG
>NW_007418864.1:0-550 GCF_000475195.1 Diaphorina citri
TTTTTTTTTTTTTTTTTTTTTTTTCAAAAGGTTTTGGTTTGACAGAGGGAACTGTAACAGTGAAGGTCGCATTGTCCCGAAATCGAAGAGAGATGGAGGACAGGATAGGAGAAAGCCTGCCGTTCCGAGAACGAGCCTTAACTGTTTGGGATAGAGGTTAAAGTCTGAGGACAGGATAGGAGAAAGCCAGCCGTTCCGAGAACGAACTTATCTGGATAAAGTTCGCACAGCACGGGAATCGAACTCGTGATCTAGCGCTTACAAGGCAGACACGCTCCCTTCGAAGCTAATTAGGCTGGCAGATTGGAGAGATTGTGAAATGCTCGAATACTACTTGCTTGTCATGCAGAAGGTCCCGGGTTCGATTCCCAGAGTCGACGAAAATTTGCACTCGTATTTTGATTGCAAATATTTCAACGACTTACTCTTACTGGTGTTCTCGTGTTGACCCAGCACCTAAATGAAAAGTACCGTGGCCAGCCTAGTTAGCTTAGTTGGTAGTGCGTCTGCCTTGTAAGCGCTAGGCCGCGGGTTCGATTCCCGCCCGGGG
>NW_007418865.1:0-550 GCF_000475195.1 Diaphorina citri
CCCGGGCGGGAATCGAACCCGCGGCCTAGCGCTTACGAGGCAGACGCACTACCAACTAAGCTAACTAGGCTGGCTAAGTCAAAGTTTGACAGCGCTCTTAGACTAGTAGTTCCGTGTGTTATGTAACCGAGACAGCAGCAACAGGAGATCTTACCTGATATTTCATGGAGAGACATAGCGTTACCACCGAGTTCCTTTGGTATCAACTCCAGGGGTATGTGCTTGGTTAGAGATGAAGGATTGCTGTGAACAAACCACTGACAAAAAATAGGAGTCGTTATTAGTTGGTGACATAATATAAAGTGTAATAAAACTTGGACTGCCACGGGGCCAACGGCTGTGAACAAACCACTGACAAGAAAAAAAAGGAGTCATTTTTACTTACTTGGTTACATAATATAAAGTGTAATAAAACTTGGACTGCCACGGGGCCAACGCCTATGCCCTTCGGGCTCTAAGTTATAACGATTTTTTGGGTAGACCTAAAAAACTGATTACACAAAATTCAACTGATTGGCCATAAGGAGTGCGAAAATTAGCTGACTGACCA
>NW_007418866.1:0-550 GCF_000475195.1 Diaphorina citri
TTTTCTTTGCAAAATGTATCAACAAGTTCCTGTGTTGCAAAACACTCCGCTTGTCAAATTTGTCACAACAAGTTTTCGGACCCGGTCCTCAAAAACTGGTTTCTGAACTTTGAATGAGATTTTTTTTTGCCCGAGTATCAAATAGCTGGAACGATGAGGATTTGTCCATAACCTCGCTCTGGTACTTTCCAGTAGCAAAGACATTGGTGACAGATGGTGATGCCAAAAATACACCGAACACTCTTAAATCTTGATCAGTGGACTGATCTGGACTGAATCTTTGTCCTGAGCTAAACCAAGTGATAAATTTTGCCTTGGTGGTGTTTGGTGTAATGGTCAATACACTCGCCTGGTAGTCAGGAGGGCGTGGGTTCAATCCCAACCAACGCGAGAATTTGACCACAATAAAGGAGGCTTTTTTTTAAATTTAGACGGGTATTGATTATTGTTCCATAAAATGTAATGTTATTAACAATCAAATATATAAGACCTTGTTTAGACTGCGAGAGTAAAGGGACTTTTCAGTCCTATGCTGGTAGTATAAACAAGG
>NW_007418867.1:0-549 GCF_000475195.1 Diaphorina citri
TGTATTGTTTTGAACAAGGCTTCTGAGATCAATTCATGAATGTGAATTCTCAATTTCTTTCCAAAAACGGTATATTTAGGCTAAAGAAATTGAGGAGTCACAATATTCTTCAGTTTTTCTGAAAATGTGTATTCAGTTTTTCTGAAATAGGTAAGATCTCCTTTGTATCTTAATTTAATTGTCAAGTAGCATCACACAATTAGAAGTCGTGTGACAGGCCTTAGTACCCATCTACCATCTAAGTACACAGCTGTATATTTCCTTCTGATAGAACAATGAAGGTAGATAACTACATATATATTGTGGTTCAATAGCAGCATTGTTTTGGTTGGCTGAACAGAAGTTCTCTGAATTCAGATATTGTGTACTGTAGTGGTGTGTGCTGAGATTTTTCAAAGGGGGAAGCTAGTCTTTTCTTCTTTTTTTTCACCTTTTCCCATGTACAGATGGGGCGGTGTTAAGCATTAGCCTCTCAATCAGTCCTAGGATGATTGTTTCAGGCTGACATTTGGTTTGGACCACAATTTTTTTTTTTTTTTTTTGAATGGA
>NW_007418868.1:0-549 GCF_000475195.1 Diaphorina citri
GTGCGGTCTAGTCAACTTTTACCGCCAGGACGCCCGGCGGAACCGCCTCCAAGACCTCTACTGCCGTCTCCAGCACAGCCTCCTCCTATTCTTCATGGCAGTTCATTTCCTAAGCACCATCACGCGGGCGGTTCACTATCTCCCTGTATTCATCGAGTGTTTCTTCGAAGACGTAGTCATGTTCAACTTTTACGCACAGATTTGTATTTACCGCCGTCGACATAGGCAGATCTCCGCGCTAACCGCGATCATGGAGAAATCTTTCAGCCGCGCCAACGAAGGGATAGTCCGCGCCGACGCACGCGGTCATGTTCAACTTTTACGCACAGATTTGTATTTACCGCCGCCGACATAGGCAGATCTCCGCGCTAACCGCGATCATGGAGAAATCTTTCAGCCGCGCCAACGAAGGGATAGTCCGCGCCGACGCACGCATCATTCGGACTGTGTTCTACCTCTTCGTGATGGCGATAGGGGGCGTCGCTGTCGCCACACTGCTAGTGGCGCTGATCCCCTTGACGCAGGCGGAAACCGACATCCGACGCCAAC
>NW_007418869.1:0-549 GCF_000475195.1 Diaphorina citri
AAAATGGGACATTATACAATTTTTTAATTGTTTTCTCCCTTTTTCTTCCCAGGTGTAATCGTTATAATGGCCATGAAGAGCAGAATTCAAGCAAGCGTGTCAAAAGCTTTGGTGAAGTCAAGATAGGTCTAAGATCCTACAATATGGAAGCGGATGAAGTGAATTGAAAAGTCACCAAGTGGAAAAACCATACCATGGCCAACTTCACAGAGTGGATAATCGCCATCGACAAGCGGTAAGTTATTATTAGTGTGCCCTTTGATGAAGGGTTCATTGCCGATGTAAACAAAATCTGCCTCTACTCGTATTAAATAAGAGGTTATTGTACATCTTGTTCCAATATGACAGTCTAAATAAGGCACTACTTTTGAAGGATGAACTAGAGAATGAAAGAAGGAAAGGAAATAGGGATAGGTATAATTCGCAAAAAGTGAGGGCAAGCAAAGTGGGCAAGCAAAGTGAAACACCTTGCAAAGGAATTACAAAATGCTCGAAAATAATAGATACATAATTGCGAGAACACGATTTTTCATTTATTTATTTTCTTCT
>NW_007418870.1:0-549 GCF_000475195.1 Diaphorina citri
GCTACGACACAGACCACAAGCGTCCAATGTAGCAGTTGTTTCATCGCTACGAAATAAAAACGGCGGTGAAACACTCATATTAAAAAAAAGGGTTGCTCCACATACCTATGCAAAGAAAGAAAAAAAAACATCGGCAGAAGAAGTCCTCCAACCTCCAAGACCTATCATCGACCTCTATGATTCGTATGGGTTCCCTAATATTGAGACAGATACAGCTGCTTTCTTTTCAAAATGTTTTTAACCCCAAAAAAAAAATAAATTTCACCCTCGTCACGAGGGAGAAAATAATCTGGGGAATAAACTAAAACCAGAGAAGTCTCATTTTCCCTTGGAATACCACCACAATCTTGCAAATAAAAGCTGCAGCACGCGCGCATCCAATTCCCACTCGATCATTTCTGGTTGAATTTCACAAAAAAGAGACCGAAAAATATAAAAAAGCCAATAAAACACATTAATGAATAAAATTATGAAGAAGAGAGAGGAAAAAAAAAGGTTTAATTCTAATGATCTTTTTATTTCTCTATTTGAACAATATTGTGATTTTTT
>NW_007418871.1:0-549 GCF_000475195.1 Diaphorina citri
ATTTTTTTTTTTTTTTTTTTACTTTCTCAGTATATTCTTGAGAGGATTAGAGGTTATGGCGATGGTCAGTTACGTTAATTTGACCAATAGTGAACACCCAGTAGTGTAATCTACAGATGTACCAATCATCCGACCATGTACAAACAGATACCTCAACATAAATAACCGTGACCAACTGACCACACCAATCTCACGATACCAACACCGGCCGAATCTAAACGTAAACCTCAATAATCCACACCTAGAAGTAACAAAGTTGTCTATGCACTTGCAATTTGAAGGTGAATGCGAACCTTCTAGTAAACATGTTGACCAACGATCCTTATCCATGAAAACATCAACTGTGACAAGCGTGAAAAGAACTGAAGTGCCTACAACTTTGAACAAAGCACGAAACTAAACGTAAACCTCAATAATCGACACCTAGAAGTAACAAACTTGCCTATGCACTTGCAATTTGAAGGTGAATGTGAACCTTCTAGTAAACATGTTCACCAATGATCCTTATCCATGAAAACATCAACAACTCACTGTGTACAAGCGTGAAAA
>NW_007418872.1:0-595 GCF_000475195.1 Diaphorina citri
GTCATATTACCTGTCATTATTGTGGCAAAAATGGCCACATGCAGCGAGACTGTTGGCATAAAAAGAATCAGCTAGGACAAAGAAGTCAACCAGGACAAAGAAATCAATCAGGATACAGAAATCAACCAAGAAAGTGGAACAATTTTGGAAAACCCGGCAACTTGGAAAGAAATCATGAAAATTCATTCAATAACAATGTAAGAAGCTTCAGAGGGAATTACAATTTTCATTCAGAGAAACCAAAAGTAAATGACAGTGACAATGAACCAGATCAAAGTGTATGTTTCATGCAAACAAAAAGTGATCCAAACCAGAATCAAACAAGAAATGAATTAAATGAAGTGAAATTCTTCATTGACAGTGGATGTACAGATCACATTGTAAACTCAAAGGAAATATTTAATAATTATATTCCCCTAAAGAACAATATCAATATTCAAGTTGCTAAAAACACTGAAACCATGAATGCTGTTGGAATTGGCACAATTTTTGCCACTCTTGAATTGAATGGTGTGCATACAAAATGTGAATTGAAAAATGTTCTATATGTTCCAAATAGCAGAAAAAATTTGTTATCTGTGAAGCGAATGGAAAT
>NW_007418872.1:7852-10548 GCF_000475195.1 Diaphorina citri
TAGGTATGTGCAACTTCTTGTGTGTCTTCACTCGGTAGTAAAAAATGTTTTAGTTTTGTTTGTTTTTAGGTGTTTTGTGTCCAAACTACTTTAGATGATTACCCTGAGTGGTCATATCTTTAGTTGTATCTTGTCCCCACTGTTTTATAAGTCGAACATATAAGTTTTCAGTTTTCATTGTAGTTTGAACGTATAGCGACGAAGCAAATATCCATGTATAACCGTTATCTTCTACGAATTTTTTATTGTTTTGTAGCGCAGTATCTTCTCCTTCTTCTTCTCTTCTCTTCTTCTTCTTTTGCTTATGATGTATAAGGTTTAGATGAATCGAATCGAGTTTGTTAGTCAGAGTCTTTTGCTAGTGTTCTCGGATTATATACTTAGAAACTTGTATGGAAACTTGTGAGTGTGATTAAATATTGTTGCTAAGGTAAATGGTTTTTGTTTAACGTGAATGGAATACGTTGGAACCGATTCAGGTCTTTTCTTGGCGCTGTTTTTATGTGGTGGTGACTTTTTGTTTTTTTCGATATCTGTTGTTTTATCGTTGTGAGTTGTATTAGTTGTTGGATATGCTATTCAATAGTAGAGTTATTATTGTTTGTGGTTGTATTTGTTTGGTTTATTTAACTTCACTTTAGGTTTGGTAGTATCGTAGGCTTACTTTTAGTTGGTACTATTATTTTGTTGTGGTACGTTTATATTTAGATAGATTATCCTATCCATTTATTTTTTTGTTATGGTTTTTTATTTGATTTTTGGTATTGGTTATCCATTATTTTTGGTAAGTATGTAATTTAGATTTATTTATTTTCTAGCGTGTGACACGACTTTTATGTAGCATGTATTATCTTCCGTTTGCGTGAGTGTGTGTTTTTATGTTATTTATTTTTTATTCATCAGGCCTTTTAAAAGGTTAATGGAAAGGATCCAAATAACATGTACTAAACGATGGTTCTTTTAATGAACTCAAACATTTACTCGATCCATGGATAAAAAATGGAGTGGAAAGATAATTAAACTTATATGGATGGATGATGATGGATGATAGATAATAAAATTTTAACATTACCTATTAAAGGGGACCGCTGGTAAAAGTATCCTGAAGTCACGGATAAAAGGTGTCCTGGAATGTGTCCTAATTTTGTTAATTAATTATTAATGTGTTTTATGAATAAAATGTCCAGTGTTAAGTAAAAGAAACAAAAGTATATCCTGTGTTCTTCATTATTAAAAAGTTTAGAGGTTATGGGCACCAGAGATTTTCCACTGTGAGTAGTATGAGTATTGTGTTTTCAAAAAAGTTGGAATTTGCATGAAGAACAATGGCGGGTGTTCAGATGAGAATCGAACCGTTCAATGGTTCCAATTTCCAAAATTGGAAATATAGAGTTGAAGGACAATTGTCAGAACAAGATTGTAAAGTATGTCTGGAGCCTAGTTTCAAAGAGGTATTGTCCAAAGGAAATGATGAGAAGGCAGTCAAAAAGGACAACCGTGCTAAAAACATTATTATTCAATGTCTACATGACAATCAGTTGACCATAGTGAGGGAAAAGGAAACAGCCTATGACATGTGGCAGGCGTTAAATGATACATATGAGAAGAAAGGGTTATGTGGTAAGATGCTGCTTAAGAAGAAACTCCTTGGATTGAGAATGACACAAAATGAAACGATTGATAACTACATACTCAGATTCGAGTCAGTTCTAAATGAACTCAAATCAGTAGACACAGAGATGACAGAGGAGGATAAAATCTGCACACTTTTGATGGGTGTCGACAAAAAATATAATACTGTAGTTAGTATCATTGAAAGTATGGATCTTGATGTAACTTATGAATTTGTGAAAAGACGTCTTAAAAATGAAGATGAAAAGAATGTGAATGTGAAAAATGATATTCAGAATATTCCTGCTCCTGTATCATTCAATGCAACCAGAAGTTGTCATATTACCTGTCATTATTGTGGCAAAAATGGCCACATGCAGCGAGACTGTTGGCATAAAAAGAATCAGCTAGGACAAAGAAGTCAACCAGGACAAAGAAATCAATCAGGATACAGAAATCAACCAAGAAAGTGGAACAATTTTGGAAAACCCGGCAACTTGGAAAGAAATCATGAAAATTCATTCAATAACAATGTAAGAAGCTTCAGAGGGAATTACAATTTTCATTCAGAGAAACCAAAAGTAAATGACAGTGACAATGAACCAGATCAAAGTATATGTTTCATGCAAACAAAAAGTGATCCAAACCAGAATCAAACAAGAAATGAATTAAATGAAGTAAAATTCTTCATTGACAGTGGATGTACAGATCACATTGTAAACTCAAAGGAAATATTTAATAATTATATTCCCCTAAAGAACAATATCAATATTCAAGTTGCTAAAAACACTGAAACCATGAATGCTGTTGGAATTGGCACAATTTTTGCCACTCTTGAATTGAATGGTGTGCATACAAAATGTGAATTGAGGAATGTTCTATATGTTCCAAATAGCAGAAAAAATTTGTTATCTGTGAAGCGAATGGAAATTGCTGGAATGTCAGTACTATTTACCAATGGTGAGGCAAAGATCATGAAAAATCAAAAGGTCATTGGTGCAGGTAAGAGAGATAATTTGTATGAAATAGTTTTCCATTTACCTCAAGTAGAAAGTATGTTATGCACTCAAGAACTGTGGCACTCA
>NW_007418873.1:0-549 GCF_000475195.1 Diaphorina citri
TCATAACTATCCCCCCCTCCCTTTGGCACATGTAGATTTTTTTATTATTATCTCAGAGGTAAAATTTTGCAAGTTTGGGCTCGTAATCTGGGAAATTTTGCAACAGGCGGAGAAAATTTCTGTGCGAAGAAAATTTGGAAGCTTGGAACTATGTGTTCTACACTAAGATGAAATAATTGAGTTATGTAGGTAGGTATATGTATTGTGTTATATATCTATCAATTAGGTACAAGATTTACTTCAGGGACAGCCCAGGACAACTGTTCACTTTATAATTAACACATCATTATTATCCAGTTTAATAATAAACACAATCATTATCTTTCTATGTATGTTTGTAATTTGTTGTAGCTATCTATATCTACTTAGTTGTATTGTGAAATAAATCTTGCTAATCTTTGTTTGTGATTAGGATTGTGATTAATTAGGTGACAAATTCTTTCTGATGTTGTTGATATTCTCCTCTATTTCTTTCTCTAATGTTATTATTAAAAATTATTTATTGTTCTTTCTTTTCTTTCTTTGATTAATTGTTTTATGTCTTGCTTC
>NW_007418874.1:0-549 GCF_000475195.1 Diaphorina citri
CACGACTAGGGGACGAACTAACGATACAGTCGAACCTGTCCAAGTGGGACCCTTGGGAAACCTGGACGGGAAAAAATCCCCGCGGCCTCTTCATTTATAATGGCAAATGGGAAATACTTTTGTAGGTGATTGGGAAACCTGTAGGTATAGGTAAGTGGGAAATAATTGCCGGTCCCTTGGATTCCCAATTGGACAGGTTTGACTGTAAGAGAAAACGCTTTCTGTCCCATTTAACCTGTGAAGTTGATTTTTATTTCCTGCATAATGAGTCTAAGCCCATAGTTAAACTCACCGCAGAGTAATATTCAGTCCCATTTTGTACAATTTAATGGGACCGCAGAAACAAAAGCAACTTTTTGCTGGAAAAGTACAAGTTTCGTTTTGTAGGTAAGGGACTTGTATTTTTATTTGGAGGTAGGGGGAACATGTAATAGTGTACTTTTTTACTTTCTATTACTATACAGTTATAACTATACTAGTTCTGTGAGTAATTTTAGTTAGTTGGTAGGGGAGCCCCAGAGGCAAAATCAATGCAAAAGAAGAAGAAGA
>NW_007418875.1:0-549 GCF_000475195.1 Diaphorina citri
GGTGATCATCGAACGGGAATCCGTGTTTCATAAATACTCGGCTTAGGATCTATAGGTACACTCTTATCACCTGACGACTGACGGATGTGATGATGGTTTATTTGCCTTAGCTTGCATTACCATCTGCATTTAGCCTGGGTATAAGTAATGTTATCACACGCAGGTTGAATTGTCCTATCAGCAGATTTACCGTCAGCCGTCTCTACCTTCCTAACCTAATATGGGTGATATGAAACCATAAACAATAGGAAATCTCTTTGCTTTGATCCTTAGTAAGTCAGTCCTAAGAATCCTAACCATACGATTTTTCTTCTTTCCTTGAATTTGGTCAGTTCAAATTCCACAATGAAACTCTCTGATACCAAACTAATTAGCTTGGAGGGTAGCACGTCTGCCTTGTAAGCGCTAGGTCGTGGGTTTGATTTCCTCCCGGAACAAACTTTACTGAACAGATAAGGTTCGTTCTATCCTGTCTTTCTCTCTTCTGTTTCGGTGTGATAAGACCACCGTCGGGTTGTTGGAAGAAAAAAGAAAAAATTCTCTCTTTCT
>NW_007418876.1:0-549 GCF_000475195.1 Diaphorina citri
GAATGTCCACACTCTCAGCTACAACACACACTTTCGTCCGTCGGTCTAGGACCACCAGATCATGGACTTTTTCCACAAATTCTTCGGTACGCACGTTTTTGGGCCACCTGGGTGGTCCTCAGCAAAAACACTCGTGCGTCCTCGTTCGAATTCGCTAAATCAAAAGCGAATGGTGCTCATAGATGGAGAAAAAAACCCCAAACACAGCATCTAACTTTGATTTGATCTAATCACACTTTTTCCCGTCCAAAATGAGGAATGAAATGACTGCGCGGTACTGTCCTTTTTCCATCACAGTCAACTACTGCGAACACAACAACTTCAATCGACCGAAAAATCAATACTAATAGATTTATCGATTAGAAATTTCTAGCATAAGCATTTGAGATGTCAATCTATCAATAGGCTACAATAAGTTTGCTCAATGTTGTATCATGTCCCCAAACACAGGTACTTATTGATCCACCCTCGTAAACATGCTCAAATTCAAGTTTGATTTGACTCCGGTAGGGGCGTGCCAGTCGGATGGCTTTTGTCCGGACCAGTTCA
>NW_007418877.1:0-549 GCF_000475195.1 Diaphorina citri
AACCACATCTGTTCCCCTCGCTCTTTCTACCGTCTCCCCGTTCGAAAATTTCTGAGCATTTTAGCCAGTTAACATAATTTATTATCTGGAAAACTTAGAAATTTTCATCATGAATTTTGCTGCAGCCGTATCGAAATCGAACTCCAATCGCACTTCCTCCTTCTCCCACAAGAGACCAGCACCGTCCTCATTCGTATCATCTCTGTCCCGCGAAACTCAATCTAAACCTGTCAATGAATCCCTTCTCCTCCCGCTGGAATGCGCGTTCTCTCTTCCCTTCATTGAGTCCATCTCGATGGAAAAGTATTTCCTTGCAGTGGGGGACCTCTTGGGTGATTTCCGTAAAATAGTTTATGGAGGTAAAAACGGCGCTCGCGTCGTTATGCACCTCTGTTCCCAAAATGTTCTTGAAGAATTTGCCACGAAACATGAGTCTATTAAAATTGGAGATCAAATCTTAGGAGTCAAGAAACTTGTAGATCCGGGCTTAGTTCTCAATATGATTAATGTTGTCCCCCATATTCCAAATGAACTTCTCGCTTCAGAACT
>NW_007418878.1:0-549 GCF_000475195.1 Diaphorina citri
TCGCATCCTTGTCACATTTGACAGCTACATACCAAATTTCAAGTCTCTAGCTCTTACCGTTCTCGAGATATTTTGTTTTCAGACAGACACACACACGGACCAATGGCTGAAACTTTGGATTTAGGCTCTAGGGACCTCAAAACGTGTTTGACACTAAAAACTGACCATCGAAAATTTGACCCGATTACATTACTTTCCTTCCTATAGGATAAGGAAAGTAAAAACATAGCTCCCTCTAATTTGGCTAGATATGGAGTTCTACTATTCATTGAATTCCCGGAATTTTTCACATTTCACCTGGCTCAAAAGAAGAACGGTTTGAAAAAATTATTTTATTGTCCAACTATGGTCTCATAAAAAATTGTGATAAAATTGTCATCACTTTGGCCAAGATCCACATACATATTTATGCCACCTTATTTATCAATTTATTTTCATTTTATTTTTTATTTATTTATTTCTCGGACATGAACATTTTTATTTGATCATAATAAGTTGATAACTGACCCGTAAAATTAATGTGCTCACATAAACACGTAAATTAAGTCC
>NW_007418879.1:0-549 GCF_000475195.1 Diaphorina citri
TTTATTTTCCGTTCTAATGAAAGAGTTCAAATATGTGTGACGTCAGACTTTACGCAGTTGTTTTTTTCGTCCGTTTGGCAGCGTCACTATGCAAGCGCGCTAGCGGAGGAGCAGAAAGAACAGCGCAGAAACGTATGCGCACAAACACATTAATGCGTTGCCTGCGAGGGAGCTTTGCTCAGGACATTTGATGTGACGTTATCGCCTACGGGAGCGTATGCCGTGACGTCAAAGTTCACGATTTACCAGTATTTTTTAAATCGATTTATCTCGGGATCTCTCTATGACTTTGAAACATCACCCAAGTAAGCGCAATTGATCTATTGACCATTAGGCCATTTCCTTGCGCGCATCCCAATATTTTCCTACAATGTCTGTGCTGGCTTCCAAGGCAGGACAAGAAAAAAAGTGAACAGAGTGTGGTTTATAGTACCTACCTGTAGCTCGGGACTGTTTTGCAGGAGTGGGTTAGTGCCAATGACTCGCTGCGCTATACTGGGATCCGCAGACATGGCCTGAAGCATAGACTGCATGTAGGGCGCCTGCATC
>NW_007418880.1:0-549 GCF_000475195.1 Diaphorina citri
CTAGTATCCAATAATAATAAAAACGGTAAGAATAATGTTAATACATAGGATGTCTAATATAAACCTAACAAATAATCAGATGGGAAACCAAAATTTGAAAATTCGAGGTCTGCAGTTAAAAATTGACATCAATAAAATTCTTAGGAATCTAGTTCAATTATGGATTCGTAAAGTTATTGGGAGCCAGCCTAGTTAGCTTGGTTGGTAGCGTGTCTTCCTTGTACGCGCTAGGCCACTTTGATTCCCATCCGAGGCGGATTTTATCCTAAACGGATAATGTTCGTTCTCGGAACGGCTGGCTTCCTCCTGTCTTGTCTTCCTTCTCTCTTCAATTTCGGGACGATAAGACCATAGCAGTTACAGTTCCCTCTGTCAAACCTCTTAAAAAAACCTAGAAATCCGACCTTCTCTCTTCGATTTCGGGACGATAATACGTCAGCTGTTATAGCCCCCTCTATCAAACCTCTTTTTTTTCCTTAATCACAATCAACTTACCCGCTATTTCAGCATAACTCCGGAGCAAGGCTTGACGGTCGATTTTGCCGTTGA
>NW_007418881.1:0-549 GCF_000475195.1 Diaphorina citri
AGTGAACTAAGGAATTTCAGAGGCTCTGTCAGTCTTTTTTTTCTGTTTCTGGATGGTTTCCTATGTGTTTCACTATTGCAATGTGTTTCAAAAAATGTGAAGGAATATCTGTATGTACTACTGGGATTTAGCCTGACATGGGATTTCGATGTGGAGGCAGTCGTCATCTGAAAAAGAAAAAGGAAAAATTGATTAATTTTATATTTTGGATACATTTTTGGTCTTTTAATGTTCATTTTTGTCCTAATTTCTTTTGTTTGATCTTCAGGCTATTTAAAAAAACATTAGGTATTTGGACTAGGTGTGGACTTGACGTTTAAAGTTATGGTGCAAAACAGCCCCAAAAGTTGGGTTGACATTTGACGTGGCCAAAGTGTCCGCCTGATCGAGGGAATTGTGTTCGATATTTGGGACCTCCGTTATACTTGTGGCTCAATTTCTTTCCCTGGAACACAAATATTTTTCGTAAAGCAACAAAAACTCCCTGGGTCCCTCCAATTCCTATATATTTTCCCTTCGTATTCTGCTGTCTTTGCATTTTTCTTGTCG
>NW_007418882.1:0-549 GCF_000475195.1 Diaphorina citri
TATGTACAAGTGTGTGGAAAATTCATTTTCATGAAAAGCAAACAGATAAATGTAATCTACACTATACTGACCAACCTACCTGAAATGCTATTCTTCAATCGGGAAATGGTTGTCTTCAGCTTTCTTGTTTCATATCCACCATCAAAGACCACAATGGGCAAAATATTGCAAGACATTAACATCTTCATAAACTTCTCAACACTGTGCTGGTATCGTTCATAGTCTCCGCCAAATGCACTGTTTGTCACGGTCAATTCCAGGTATATTTGAGATGCCAGACTGTTTCCATCGATGAGTAGAAGGGTGTCGTGGAGAGCATGGTCTCGGTAGAATATTCCTGCATTGTTGCTAACATAAGTTGTTAAGCCTGGAATACCCATGTTGATCTGCAACTTCTGATACTCAACCTGCATAGTGAATAGAAAAGGATGGGATCAGAAATGGGACAAGTGGGTCTTATGATGCAGATGTTGGTGCAAGTTTAGATTTCATGGAAGCCACACTTTCTTCCCAAATAGGAGCTTTGCAGATGATGTTTTACTCTAGTGA
>NW_007418883.1:0-549 GCF_000475195.1 Diaphorina citri
ATAAAAATATATCGATACAGCCGATAATTCGATATCAAAATACTCAATAGATATGTAAATACTAAGGATAGAAAAAAAAGTGTTTGGAATCATGAAATGACTTCTAATGCTGGGGTTTGCCAACTCGGGATTGAGATGAACCGAGTATTTCCCATTTTCCCTATGCTTCATGCTTCATATCCAGGTCAACCTCGGACTGAACTCAATCCTGAGACAATCCACGATGATAAAACTCGCCTTAAGTCAAGCAGATAAATGAATCCCAGCAAAGAGATGAAAGTGATGAAACTACTCACATAGAAGGGACGAGCACCTAGAGATACTTGTAGGGAACGGTTGGAAACAAAGAGTCAATGAGAATTTCCCAGAATATCTCGACTTTCTACTCCATAATCAAAATTATAGAAAAAAAACTCATGAATAGTAATTATTTATAAGACATGACGGGGTTTAATTTAAACCCTGCGGTCCTCCAACCCTTTGTTCACCCTACCCGCTCCTCATGAACCCTTTCCAAAACCCTTTAGGTTTTACACTGGTTGTCATCGT
>NW_007418884.1:0-549 GCF_000475195.1 Diaphorina citri
TGGGTGTTCTATCCACTCAGATGATTACGTACTTTATGCTTTAGAAGCTGCCGATGAAATTCGCGAAAATTTGATTTCTCACCATAACGTTTCCCTTTCTTATCTTCTATCTCCAGATGAAAACATCACCCTTTCTGAGGACCTGAACATAACCATGTCGATGTTCGACAACTTAGTGTTACATGATAAGTCCGATGCTGTGGAGTTGTCTGTGCTTCTTCAACAGGTTAAGATCGCGAAGCGTGATAAACTTTTTCGTGACTCTGTCACTTACGGGGGTCCTGGTCTGCTCTTTGTGCTCGTATCCTGTCTCCTGGCATTCTGTTTGTGGAAATGTAGGTCCAGAAGAGGCGCTCAAAAGGAGCTGACCATCATGCTTAACTCCCAACCGCCCGCACCGACTACCTCGGCTTCTCAGTAATGTTTCACGTTCATGTTGCTTTTCCCCTCTTTTTCAGCCTCCTTCTTGCTGAGTATTGCAGTCCTGCCGAACGATTCTTTTCACAAATGTTACTCTTCCTTAGCGTAGGCACTTGTTTTATTATTTGT
>NW_007418885.1:0-549 GCF_000475195.1 Diaphorina citri
TGTGCTACAGTTGCTGAAAGTCTCATTGAAACTCAAGATTATGATAATTTGATAAATATTTGATTGATTATAATGATTAGTTCATTCAAAGAAACATTTCCAAGTTCTTTAATAATTTCAAGCAGGTAGTTGAGTATATAGTTGTCTGCACGAGATCAACATGTCAATCTGTCAGACCGTCTGATGTCCCTAACAAAGAAGTTTTGATTGAAGGAATGTGTGAGGGTGTGTGTGGGTGACTTGGGTGAGGAGGTAGCTTTCAAAATTTCAAGTGCGTTGGGTTAACTTTTAATTGTTTGAAAGATTCTTTGGGTAGGACCTTCTGACGACCTCTTTATTTAGTAATCTAGTGGTACCTATGCACCTGAGGTCAGGGACTAGAGGAGCCATAGCTAGTTAGGCATTTAGGTAGATAATAGTGACATACCTCCTAAAAATATTTCATGTTTTTCGCACAAAAGAGAGTAGGTATGAACCAGCCTAGTTAGCTTAGTTGGTAGTGCGTCTGCCTTGTAAGCGCTAGGCTGCGGGTTCGATTCCCGCCCGGGG
>NW_007418886.1:0-549 GCF_000475195.1 Diaphorina citri
CAGTTCCAATTTTCCTAAACTGCACTGCGTGGCTGTGCTGCCTGACTGTGTAACGCAGCTCAATGTGCGCCCTAGCTATTCTTGGAAAAGCCAAATACCTATGTAGCTCGCTTAATGCAAAATCCAAAACGCGAGGGTTATTTCAGTAGGTACGTAGTTAAGCACCTAATTTGCAGTATTGTTGAATTTAATGGACGTGGAATGAGTTCAATTTATTACGCAGACATTTTGCATTGCAGGAGAGTACAGGGAGGGGTAGGGGAAAATACATACATACAATTTGATAATAATGATCTTTTATGAAAATGTTTGAAAAGTGTAATATCTTTATCCAAGTATAAAAAAAACTCATTGGTATCTTTTCATGTGGGTCAAATAAAGTACCTAAGTAACCAAATGATTGACTTCATGCATGTAAGTAAAGTAGGTAACTCCTGAGTCTTGATAGACGGAACTGTAACCTGTACTTAAGTAACTGTTAAGTTCTTATAGTCCCGAAAGCGAAGAGAGAAAGAAGACAGGATAGGAGAAAGAAAGCCGTTCCAAGAA
>NW_007418887.1:0-549 GCF_000475195.1 Diaphorina citri
ACCCAAAAAAAAAAAAAAAAAAAATCTCGTATTTTGCTTTCCAGACGGGACACTTTTGCAGGCTGTGTGGGTTTTCTGGTGAAAATAGGCAACATTTTACTGAATTAGGAATTTAACAATTTACCTAGGTAGGTACCCATTTTAAAATTGTTTTATAAAAAGTTAAAATTAATTTTGTTATTATTTACCTATTATCATTTTAATTTCCATTCCGAGGCAGTAGAGATTTTTATTTCATCTAAAAATAAACGAAACAACGGAATATGGAAATATTTACAAGCACTTTGCTTGAATACGATTTTTTTTTCTTCATTATTCAATGTAAGTATACCTAGGTAACTATGTATAGGTACTTTATGTATAGGGACCATACATTTTACCTTTCGGTTGCGTTCACGCCTTTTAAATTCATCGAAAAAAAATATTAATTTTTCACAGCTTGGTTGATTATTTGGTTGACTGCTTACACACCCCGATTAAAATTGACGAGCTGTGGAAGTGAGACGCCGAAAGGCATTTTATTATTATTATTATTATTATTATATAATT
>NW_007418888.1:0-549 GCF_000475195.1 Diaphorina citri
CGCACAACTAGTACTGGAGAAATGGCAGAAGACCTTCTCCACAGAGGTAAGACAATAACACAGAGGTAATATAGAACAGAGAGTTATATGAACTAATGATAGAGAACTACCGAGTACATAACATAGACTGGACCCCAGAGAACGCACAACTAGTACTGGAGAAATGGCAGAAGACCTTCTCCACAGAGGTAAGAGAATAACACAGAGGTAATATAGAACACAGAGTTATATGAACTAATGATAGACAACTACCGAGTACATAACATCGACTGGACCCCAGAGAACGCACAACTAGTACTGGAGAAATGGCAGAAGAAGAAATTCGTATCAGCTTAACCCATCCTTTAGGGCTGTTTACCTCTACACCATAGCCTTGGAGTGGGCTTGTTATGTGAGGAGTTAAACAATGTGAATTGAAGACTAACACCCATATTTATGAACAAAATGCTGGCTCTTAAGTTCGTGCTAAGCATTATTTATTATGGGACTGGTTGCTCCTCTCCCAAGAGAGTATGCAATTAACACTGCGACCTCTGTAGATCTATTGTG
>NW_007418889.1:0-549 GCF_000475195.1 Diaphorina citri
AAAAAAAAAAAAAAAAAAAAAAAAAAAATAATAAAGTTTTAAAAAGGGAACTCCGGCCATCGATCGATGTCGACTGAACCGTCCACACTGCCTCGACAACATAGAATCACCTCGTCGAACGATTATGTTTGGACACTCCTTAATTACGGAGCTCTTATCGTCCCGAAATCGATTTTTTTTTTTTAAGGGTTTGACAGAGGGAACTGTAACTGCTATGGTCTTATCGTCCCGAAATCGAAGAGAGAAGGAAGATAGGATAGGATAGGAGAAAGCCAGCCGTTCCGAGAACGAACATTATCCCATCAGGATAAAATCCGCCCCGGGCGGGAATCGAACCCGCGGCCTAGCGCTTACAAGGCAGACGCACTACCAACTAAGCTAACTAGGCTGACTGGGGGACCTTAAACAGCCTGAAATTTCCCTTGCTACAGAAATGGTTTCAGGCCCCCTTGATGAACCTAGGCCTGATGACCCCGAAATCGAAGAGAAAAGGAGGACAGTGAAGAAGAAAGCCAGCCGTTCTGAAAAGGAACCTTATCCGTTCAGCAT
>NW_007418890.1:0-549 GCF_000475195.1 Diaphorina citri
TTGCCTTTGCTGAAATCTTCCTCATGCCCTCTGTTGTCATGATGATTCTTTTGTAAGTTTCTAGATTATTATTATTATTATTATGGCCTTTATTTTCACGTTCACACAAGAACAGCACACACTGCCCATCTATCCGGGAACAAACAATGATGTTCCTAAGGATAGGTGGGTTGGAAATTTTTTATTTACCAAGGTATCATACGATGATTGGACCAGTTCCCAATGGATCTCTGAAGTTAAGCAACGTTCTGCTTGGTATGACCATCCGGGCAATGGCGTACTGATGGTTTTTCCCAGCCCCACAAAGACAGGGCGAGCTTAATATGAGTAGGTGGCTAGCTTGTCGCCAAATAGAGGGTAAAACCCTCGGTACTAAACGTTAGCAGTTGTACAAGTAACACAAACTCTTTTAAAACAAAAAAAAAAGGCATTGTCGAAATAATGAGACTTGGTACTATGACTTGTAATCAATAATCACTCATCATATCTCGATAGTCCAAAGGTGAGTCCAAACATAGGTCGACCGGCCGTCGATCGATGGGGAAAATC
>NW_007418891.1:0-549 GCF_000475195.1 Diaphorina citri
TTTCAAGATCAGAGCTCATTTGTGTGAGAAAATGTGAAAAAAAATCCCCCAAAAACCAGTTTTTTTGGTTTTTTGGCTCTATGGTTCTCTAGACAAAATTTGCACCACCACTTTCGTGTTCCTGGTAAAGAGACCTTTAATTTGATATATAGGTCGACCAGGTTTGGATAAGTCCTTCTATGGGAACAGACCGACAGACGACACCGAAGCGAATACAATAGTCCGTCCCTTATACCTTATTATTACTATTGTAATAATAAAGGAAGGACGGACTAAAAAGACAAAGAGAAGATTACCAATCAGCCATCAGATTAAGCCCAATTTCCTATCGTAATAATAAAGGAAGGACGGGCTAAAAATGTGTCATCTTCTCCACTGCATAAGCGTTTATCTCCACTAATACAATGTCATTTATTGTATGAGTGTTTGGCATCTCCACTAACATAGTACTCGTATACTCGTAAATATCTTGAGTCTCCACTTATGTTGTATAAGAGCTTGGCATATTGACTCATATAGCATTAGGCGTTTGGCATCTCCACTAATATT
>NW_007418892.1:0-549 GCF_000475195.1 Diaphorina citri
TACAAATCTTACCACTGAGAATTAACACAGTGTCAAGGGTTTTCTTTGACGTCATCCATTTGATTTACACATGCCACAATATTTCTTTTGACTGGATGTCTTTAGATTGACTGGACGGACTGAAAACTCTCTGTTTTAAGCTTGTGGGCATTCATACTCTTTCTTGCCACTTCAGCTAATTATTTTCGGTTAGTGATAAGTAGGAAAGAAGGGTGAGACTCGTAGAGAGGAAGGGAATCTACCCCTAGCTTGCATGGATATGCCTACGCCACTCATTATCTAATCAGTGGAAGACCTTGAGGATTGTATTGGTGCTAATTATGATAAATATTACTACTATCTACAAGCTAAGAATATCTATCTGACGATAGATATATCTATATATCGTCAGATAGATTTAATTTTGTCTTTTTTTCAAGACATTTATTTATTTAAGACGTGAAGATTCATCTTGACTAAAGAACTGCCTCGGATCATGTTTATCGTCATAGTTCTAGCCATCTCCGGAGGTACGGTGTACAATGGACTCGAACCACCATCCTCCAGATC
>NW_007418893.1:0-549 GCF_000475195.1 Diaphorina citri
CTTAAAAAAAAAAAAAAAAAAAAAAAAAAAAATGTGCAAAACGAATCTCGAATCTGGGTAACAAGGTGTAATCTTTCGTTTGCACAATACAATGTACATACTTCCCTGGGAGCTATTGTTGTAAGGAGAGGTGTCGAGGATAATAGAAGAGAGGTAAAAGGGGAAGGAGGAGGTAAGAAAGGAAAGAAGAATAGGTAAGAGAGGAAAGAAGAGGAGGTAAGAGAGGAAAGAAGAGGAGGTAAGAGAGGAAAGAAGAGGAGGTAAGAGAGGAAGGAAAGGGAGGTAAAAGGGAGAAAATGGTGACAGAAAAAAGGATTAATAGAAGTTGATACAGTTCCAGTAAAAAGAGCAAGCGAAGTGAGTTTCTCCGAATTGTAGAGATTTTAACTGCCTTGGCACTACTTCAAACTTAAAATAAGTTCAAGGTATCTACTTCAAATAAGTTCAAGTTCAAGGGATCTACTTCAAATAATAATAATAATAATAATAATAGTGCTTATTTATACTGCTCGCAAAGGACTGAAAAGTCCCTTTACTCCAGCAGTAGGC
>NW_007418894.1:0-549 GCF_000475195.1 Diaphorina citri
CTTTGGTCCGGATTTCCATTGGAAAATATTTTGGTCCTTTGGGCCGGATTTCCATTGGAAAATATTTTGGTCCTTTGGCCTGGATTTCCATTGGAAAATATTTTGGTCCTTTGGGCCGGATTGAACGCGCTATTGCCTCTGGCTTGATCTATGTCATATTCAGGTGGCTCACCCCTGTTCTACATAAGATCTGATTAAAAGACGAAAACATCTACATAAATAACTATATATCTATTTAGCTGAGATATTTACCCGACATAAACATCTACTTCAGTGCCGTGTTCTAAATTAAAATCTTGGAGAAGCGTATCTTTACATTCACTCATTCATACACCGATCTCTTTATATCCCCAACCCGAACATCTAGAAAGCTCAAATTTGGTAGGAATGGGGCTCAACCACTTTCTTTCTTTCTTCGCTGATAAAGGAAGTTCGAAACTCCCTGATTTCAATAGAAATGCTTAAAATTTAATTTGAGGCTTCCTAAGAGGAGAAATCTTCGTTTGAAATTTCCGAATTTTGAAACGCACAAAATTTTCGCGGGCAGCC
>NW_007418895.1:0-549 GCF_000475195.1 Diaphorina citri
TGCAGCACTTCCAGACTTTGTCTACGCGAGGAGAAAAAGAAGAAAAAAATTGGACCAATTGCAATACTTTCCCATTACTAGTATAGCTTTGCTATAACTGTAGTACATAATAGAAAGTTATGCACATAAACTGTAGTACATAATATAATAGAAAGTAAAAAATGTCTTTTTTCCAAGAGGTTTGATAGAGGTAACTGGAACTGCTAAGGTCTTATCGTCCCGAAAGTGAAAAGAGAGGGGAAACAGGATAGGAGAAAGCCAGCCGTTCCAATGATGAATCTTATCTGTTTGGGATAAAATCCGCCCTGGGAGGGAATC
Source organism: Diaphorina citri (assembly GCF_000475195.1). Lineage (NCBI taxonomy): Eukaryota > Metazoa > Arthropoda > Insecta > Hemiptera > Psyllidae > Diaphorina > Diaphorina citri. The sequence goes on from NW_007418895.1 coordinate 319, forward strand.
GAACCAGTGGCCTAACGCTTACAAAGCAGACGCGCTACCCTCCGAGTGCACCCCTTATTCCCAAACCCAGGAAAAAAAACTTTGACTCTCTCGGGAATCGAACCCGGGACCTCCGGTGGGCAAGTCCAGCAAGATAACCGCGGAAGTTGCTTTTCTTACCTGTATCTAGCTCGTCTATCTCTAACATAAGGCGTCAATTTCTCTACAGTTTCAATATTGTGGGCAAACACA
>NW_007418896.1:0-549 GCF_000475195.1 Diaphorina citri
TTTCGATGGTGAGTTTTTAGTGTCAAAACACGTTTTGAGGTCCCTAGAGCCTAAATCCAAAGTTTCAGCCATTGGTCCTTGTTTGTGTCTGTCTGTCTGTCTGTAAACAAAATATCTCGAGAACGGTAAGAGCTAGAGACTTGAAATTTGGTATGTAGGTAGTTCACAAATGTGACGAGGATGCAACATTTTTTTTTTTTCCCAGGAAACGCCGAAGCCTCTTCCTATTTTTTCTCCAACATAGGAACCCATAGGGGCTCTTTTTCTTTCTTTTTTACCAATTAGATTTTTTGAATCTTCGGAAACAATCTCCTCTGATTGGATAAAAAAAGTTTTGATCTCTTGTCGGAAATTCTTACCGATATTAGGCCAGCCACTCACTATCAGTGGCTGGCTGGCCTTAGACCGATTTTTCATTGACCAATCAGAGTGAAGCACCTACCTATACTGATATACTCGAACGGTGCGGAGTCTAGGGCTTCTAGAAACCAGGAAATATCCCCGAGTTGCAAAAAAAAAGCTAAACGAGAAAAAACTTGAAGCTTGAAG
>NW_007418897.1:0-549 GCF_000475195.1 Diaphorina citri
AACTAGGGGCTTGTTCCTGAAATAAGTTTGTACTTCGCAAAAAGTCAGACTAGTGAGATTTTTTGTTGAGGCCACAAAGTCAGTTTAATCAACTCTCGGATTAAGCAATCTGCTTGGTTGATTTTCAAGGCCTGAAATTTTTGGAAATCAACCAATCAAATATCTGAGCAATATTGCTAATCCGAGGTTAATCCAAATACGCTCGCCCTGGCCATCAGATATGGCTTAACCGAGTTTAAATCTTAAACTAAGTTTAAACTCACTTTGTGGCCCCCGGCCCAGAAATTTTATGTTCTTGAATTTCGGAAATTTTTCAACATGACAGCAGATTTGAGTAAAATTTGCGAAGTGCAAAGTGTGGGGCTTTCCAGGAACGCGGGCCAAACTTGCGGATGGGTGACTTTTGTTTTGATTTTTGATTTGTTTACATGTTCAACGAGCACTAAAAAAGTAAAACAGTCCCTGTTCTGGTGTTCTGTGTCCACCAAAAAAGGCTGCCGAAAAATTTCAGGATGGTAATAATTTTTGTTGAATTTTCATCCTTTTTTA
>NW_007418898.1:0-549 GCF_000475195.1 Diaphorina citri
CGGCTGGCTTTCTCCTATCCTGTCTTCCTTCTCTCTTCGATTTTCGGGACGATAAGACCATAGCAGTTACAGTTCCCTATTTTAAACCTCTTTGAAAAAAAAAAATCTTTTCTATTCCTTACAGTTATTCGTCGCCATCAACTCCTCCCATCTGGTTCTGGCTGCCAACGAAGAGCAAACCATCTACCCAATCAATCCCATTACTCAATTCGAGCAGCCCACTTCTCTGTCGCAAAGCCAGACCAGCTTTCCCACGACGTTTGTGGGCGGGGCCAAACCTCTTGAAAAAAAAATCTATTCTATTCCTTACAGTTATTCGTCGCCATCAATTCCTCCCATCTAGTTCTGGCTGCCAACGAAGAGCAAACCATCTACCCAATCAATCCCATTACGCAATTCGAGCAACCCACTTCTCTGTCGCAAAGCCAGACCAGCTTTCCCACGACGTTTGTGGGCGGGGCAATATCCAGTTTGATTCACTTGGCCCACGTGGGATCTTCGTTTGTGGGCTGTATTGAGAACGTGGTGATTAATGGACAATGGGTAAGT
>NW_007418899.1:0-549 GCF_000475195.1 Diaphorina citri
ATTGATTCTCTCTCTCTCTCTCTCTCTCTCTCTCTCTCAAAAGTGAGACACAGTGACTTATTGTTGGCTGCCCGTTAAGATCGTACAGCGCTGTTATCTCGCGATAACAAATGGCATTTCTTTGTAGCACATGTCTATCACAACCGCTAATTTTGCAATATTAATACTCAAGGCTAGTGCTGGGGTCTACAATCACATGGGCTCACATGTTACCTTTGAGTAAATACTACACGAGCAAAACATCTTATTCTCCCCCTATTGTCTGTTTCTCAGCACTTGACTTTTGAGAATGAGGGAAGAAGACATCACTCTTTACATGGTTTTATTTAATCCTGTACACATTACATTTATTAAAATCTGGGTCTAGCTGGGAGACCTTAATCAGGGATTAAACAAATTTAGTGTGGCTGGGGACTTCAAACAGGAAGTATACCAGCCTAAATTCTCCTTGCTAAAGATATATTAAAGGTGGAGTGTGAAGGGCATCCACTCGCAAAAGTTGTAGCCAAAACCAAATGTCAGCCCAAAGCAATCACTCTAAGGGTGATT
>NW_007418900.1:0-549 GCF_000475195.1 Diaphorina citri
GGCAAACGAGTTCGCAAACAGGTACCTATGTAGAAAAACAGATTGATGCCTGAAAATGGACGAGAAAAGAATTTTTTTTATCGTTTCGGTGCTGGTTCAACGCGAAAACACCAGAAAAAAATATTTGCCACCAAAATAGGAGTGATTTTTGTTGTTTTTTCGTTTCGGTGCTGGTTCAACGCGAAAACACCAGAAAAAAATATTTGCCACCAAAATAGGAGTGATTTTTGTTGTTTTTTTTTTATGACGGGAATCGAACGTAGGACCTTTTGCATGACAAACATGCAAGTTATCACTGGACCAAGGCGGTCTCTTCTTGAGCCCTTGTGTGCCGCGTCCATTTTTGTTGAGGACTATTGCACTGCAAAATTCGCTGTATTAACCGTACCCCTTTGTCAAATGTAAACTTTTTTTTATCGTAGCCCGTTGATATTGTCCCGTGTACAAACTTACAGACTGATGGTAATTAAGATTATGTTGTATTGCAGGTGAACTACAACGATGGTGGAGTAGTAGACACGAGAGAGGATACAACATGGCAGGAGAATA
>NW_007418901.1:0-549 GCF_000475195.1 Diaphorina citri
AAAGCCTATGATCTTGTAGATGGACTTTTTAATCCAGAGGGACAAATAGTCCCGTCCTATGATTTTGTGGAATACTTTTATAGTCCAAAAAGGACAGATAGTCCCGCTACTTGTCAGTTTGCCGGGGACAGTCCTCCATAGTCCTTGGTTTGCTGGATCTTTAGGGTGGGTTAGTTTGTTCACATCCTGTAATCAAAAACAGAATATTTAGATCAGAACGCTATGCGAACTTTCTTTTCTAAGAGGCTTGATAGAGGGAACTGTAACAATGGAGAACGATTAACGTCCCAGAGGGCAGAGAAGAGAGAAAGAGGACAGGAAAGGAGAAAGCTAGGCCTTCCGAGAAAGAACCTCAACTGTTTAGGACAAAGTTCGCATCGGGCAAGAATCTGTAGGTAATATTTTCCCACTTAGTGCTTACAAGGCACACTGATTTTGGATTCAGTTCATTTTGGACTTGTCATGTGCAAACCTCGATCTTACGCCCGCCCGCCACTCACTCTCAGACAGTCTGTCATACCACAGACTGCGGTCTGAAAAATGTAGAGT
>NW_007418902.1:0-549 GCF_000475195.1 Diaphorina citri
GAACTCAGGGGATCCCAAAACCACATTTTCCCAGTTTGAAAACTTGGACAGATTCCAATCTTTCCTCATGAGATAGTAGAAATTTATGTCAACTTAATGTAGGTAATAGAAAGTAATAATACTTAGACATGTCAGTCAAAATATTACCTTGAAAGGGTAGGTGGAAACTCATCTTACTACCTACCTATGTCATGTAATTTGGTCTCTTATATCTCCACATAAAATATGACAGATATTTTGAGTTATCTAGACTAGAAAAGATTAATCTCAAGCTAGTTAGCGTGAATGGTAGGGCGCCTGCTTTGTAGGCGCTAGGTAGCGGGTTCGATTCTCGCCCAGGGCGGATTTTATCATAAACAGATAAGGTTTGTTCTCGGAACGGCTGGCTTTCTCCTCTTCTTTCTTCCCTCTTCGCTTTCGGAAAGATAAGAAAGGTCTCCCTCTATCAAACCTCTAAAAAAAAGTTCATTTTTTTTCTTCTTCTTCTTCTTCTTCTTCTTCTTTTTCTTCTTCGTCTTCTTCTTCTTCTTTTTCTTCTTCTTTTTCTTC
>NW_007418903.1:0-549 GCF_000475195.1 Diaphorina citri
TTCTTCTGGTTCTTCTTCTTTTCACTTTCTTCTATTTTGTCTCTCTTCTTTTGCCTTCTATTTCTTCTTCTTTTCCTCCTTTTTCTTCTATTTCTTATTCTTATGACTAGAACGTAGATTAACTCTACAAGTCTCAAAATTGTGACATATCGAGATACCTTGCTCTTTAAGTGTCGATTTATCACCGTCATGGAAACCCAAGTAGAATTACTCAAATGTTTCTCTCTCTCTCTCTCTCTCTCTCTCTCTCTCTCTCTCTCTCTCCCTCTTTACCTGGCGGTGAATTACCACACCTTACCCAGCGTGTAAACAAAGCAGGTATCATTCATTTTCCTAATGTATGTACAATTGTACAGAGATACGTTTGTAGGTGCTGCATACATATGTTTATACATACAGGGTGCGCCAGAAAAAGAAGCCAAAGTTAGGAAAATGACCCACAGAACCTTGTTGGAAATGATAAGATCTACATACCTACCCTGAGCCGTTGTCAGTGTTTCTCTGGCGCACCCTGTAGATGTATGTATCTACTGTTCAAAGTACGTTAGT
>NW_007418904.1:0-549 GCF_000475195.1 Diaphorina citri
TTGCATATCATCTTAAAGTTTAATTGAGTACTGACGCTTGGGGACTTTATGGGACGTAGAGATTGCTTCTGAGGGGAATGTGAGAGAGGAGAGGGGGAGGTAGGAGAAGGGAGGGGAAGATGTCTCGAGGGACGATATCAAACAAATTATAAAAGATGGCGTGCCGTCAACAGGGTGGTGCAAGGACGAAAGTTCCTTTTTACTTTCCTGAAGGAAGGTAATATACATATTATGTATGTAGGTAGGTAATGGTTTTTAAGAGGTTTGATAGAGGGAACTGTAACTGCTAAGGTCTTATCGTCCCGAAATCGAAGAGAAGGAAGACAGGATAGGAGAAAGCCAGCCGTTCCGAGAACGAACCTTATCTGTTTAGGGCGTTAAGACAAACTCCGCCCCGGGTGGGAATCGAACCCCTGACCCAGCGCTTGGCGAACATTCTTTGAATTAGAGGATGTACATTTGGGTAAAACGTATCCCACCAAAAACATTCCCTGTAAAAATAAGGCCAAGTTCCTGACCTCATCCTCCTCAAAAAGTCGGCCCATGAAT
>NW_007418905.1:0-549 GCF_000475195.1 Diaphorina citri
AATAGGTACTCACACTGTGATCGTACTATACACGCGACATATCACCATGATGAACATTGAAACAGGTAGATACCTATATACCTAACTTACCTACTCGACATACGTACGGACAGCAAAATGAATAAATCCTATCCGGAATCCATAGCGCTATGGAATACCTATGCTCTGGCAGTCAGAAGTGTTGAAGTTCATATCTCCTTGGTTGAATCTAAAAAAGTGAAAAAGTCACATAATAAAATATAAAATATGGGTTAGAATAGAATATATTATACCTTGTTTATCCTGCCAGAATGAGACTGAAAAGTCCCTTTACTCCCGCAGTCTAAACAAGGTCTTATATATTTCATAGGTAAAGTTTACAGATAAGTTTATAAACCTTGCTTAACTTAAAAAAAAGGGGTGTATGGTAGAGCACAGGGTTAGGTACTTTATCTTCAACAGATGAGGTCCATTTTCGGAACGACTAGCTTTCTCACATAACCTGCCCTTCTTCTCGCTTTAGGGAAGATGAGACCTCAGTAGTTACAGTTCTATCTGACCTCTTCAGAA
>NW_007418906.1:0-549 GCF_000475195.1 Diaphorina citri
TAACTCTTTCTCTGGAGAGAAAAATTCTCCTTTCCTTCGCGGAAAACTCTCATTCACAGCCGTTCGTCCTTCCCTCTACAGTTGCCAACTCTTTTTCTCTCCTCTAACTCTTTTTTGCGCCTTGTGTTTTACTCCTTCCAGTCGTCCCCCATACTTCCTTCTTCTTCGTTTTCTCTTCTCCTTCATTCCTATACCTTCTTCCTTCTCCTCCACTTCCGCCTTGTCCTTTACTCCTTCCAGTCGTCCTTCATACTTCCTTCTTCTTCGTTTTCTCTTCTCCTTCATTCCTATACCTTCTTCCTTCTCCTCCACTTTCTTTTCTTCTCCTTCCTTCCCATCCACTGTCTCCTCCCTCCATTAGGTACCTTTAATAATACAAGTATTACAGCAGTATATTTTCCCAATGGAGGTATTACGATAGAAGATTCCCATCCCTTTATCATATCCACTGTCTCCTCCCTCCATTAGGTACCTTTAATAATACAAGTATTACAGCAGTATATTTTCCCAATGGAGGTATTACGATAGAAGTGCTCTATTTTTCTCCCC
>NW_007418907.1:0-549 GCF_000475195.1 Diaphorina citri
TAGTCTTCTTCCTCGTGTAGGTAGGTAGGTACACAATGCTTCTCGAGTAGAACAAAATAGGTACATACCTTTTTTTTTTCCTGTATATAGGTAGGTATACTGCCTAGGTAGGTACTTTGTTCGTTGAAAATTTGCATTTTTTATGATTTCAAAAGCTGGGGAGAAAAATTGTTGAAAAAAAGGGAAGAAGATGAAGAGAAGGGATACCAAAAGCGAAGAGGAGTAGGAAGAAGGAGGAGGAGAAGAAGGAGGAGGAGGGGGAGAAGAAAAATAATAGAAAGTAAAAAACGGCAATGGCTAAATAGGTACCTACTCCTGTTCAACCTGTTTTCCTGATTACTTACCTACCTATCAGGACGAGAAAAAAATGAAAGAAAATGTAGTTATTTACATAATTATATACAGTTAGGTAGCAAGCAAAATACCTCCTCGTACGTGAACAGACCTACTCTGAAGTGACGGAAATTCTTTGCATGAGGCACAGTACGCAGGGAAGTTTTTGTGAACCACCTGGGATTAGCTGCGTATAGCACCTGTTTTAGAAAAAAA
>NW_007418908.1:0-549 GCF_000475195.1 Diaphorina citri
CAGTAGCAGACTTCCCTCTCACAGCCTTGGACTGAGAGCCCTTAGCAGCCACGGGCCGAACATTACCCCGAGATGAACAAGCCATCTGATTTTTATCGGGACTATCAGAATTGAAATAGTCAGTCACGTGAGACTTCAAAAGCTTTCCAGAAAACAGCTTGACAAGAGCTCCCTCTGGCCATACTTCTTCACTGGAGATCAGCACCTTCTCAGCCTCAGGGACGATAATGTGAAAGGATGCGTAAGAGTCATACTTGGTCTTCAGCTTCGAACACTTGACGGAAGACAGCTCAGGCGCACCAGACCGCAAATCCTCCCCCAACTCTTTGGCTGAAATGTCAGGATTAATCCTTGTCACGAATATTTGGGAATATCGGACAGAAGGGACAGAAGAAATGTCAGTTTTCTTCGAGCCAATAATCTGGAAGGAATCAGCCGTCCTGACGTCACCAACAGCCACTGCACTCCCCCCACTGACAGCAGCACAAGTACGACTACCGTGAGATCTATCACGCCGCACCGCACCTGCATACGATTGTGACGCAACTC
>NW_007418909.1:0-549 GCF_000475195.1 Diaphorina citri
ATTGTGTGATATATGACGTCATCACATGATATCACATTGGGTAACAATGCATATGACTAATACCTAAGGAGAAATACATCATCTGAATTCGGGGAGCTCCGAGTTGAGTCCGGAGTGACATTTCTGACCTGCGTCCCTGCGACTTGCATCCTAGATCTGAAATTTGCCATCCGATTTCTCTCCGCGAGTAAGTGGTCTACAAATATGTATACTTTATCCATATGATCAACGTTTATCATTTTTCTTCCTCTCAATATATTCATATATGTCTTGTTCTCAGTTAACTCAGTTTTGTGAACGGAACTCGGTAGGTATTAGGGTTGGGACATCGAGACGAAAACATCGATGTTCGATACATCGATGTTTTTAAACTTCGATATATCGAGTATCCGATGTATCGTAATCAAAAACATCGATGTTCGATATTATCGGGATTTCGATGTTTTTCGGATTTTCGGTAATATAGCTTAGGCTTAGGGATCCACTCAATACCTACACAGTCTATACCTCTATACAGTATGTCTCAAAAGTCCTTGTTTAATTTAAACC
>NW_007418910.1:0-549 GCF_000475195.1 Diaphorina citri
GAACTTTGAGAAAACAAAATTAGGTGCCTAATGAAAAATTCAACACCTATTATGAAGGAAGTGCATTTTCCTTGCCTTTATTAAGGAATGGAACAAGACCTAACAATAAAAACTTGTTACAGCACAGCAAAGAGATTAGAAATTGATCAATTTTTTTTTTTTTCTTTTTATGAAAAAATAGGTGTCGGAACTCACAGCATAGTTTAAAGGCCAGAAGAGCTTTTTTTATCAACCCAATTTACTTTGTACTTTCAGGTGTTACTTCAACTTGCTGCGGAAAGGAATGCTGTACCTCTACCAGCTGTGAAACCTCACTGTGGCATTCGTCTACCTCCCGAGAGATTTTGTCTTCATCAGGCTGACTATGCTTTGGCCTCAGCAAAACTCTTAGAAAGGTAGGTATAGGTATAAGGTAGGGTGATTAACAATAAAAGGTAGGAAGATAGGAAGGTAAAGTTATTTTCTCTCTGGATTCCTTTTTAGTCCGTCCTTCCTTTATTATTACTAATAATAAAAGGTATAGTGGACGGACTATTGTATTCGCTTCGG
>NW_007418911.1:0-549 GCF_000475195.1 Diaphorina citri
CTTTCAGGGAAGGGCCTTAGCTGATATGAATTAAAGTAGTTCTTAACTGACTTGGACTCTGTCGGAAATCTACTCGCGACTGGTTTACCTAATCATCGGCTGATAGGTTCAAGTAGGTAGCTACTCATTGTGGTCTTCTCTGAATGTTAAGGTAGTCAATAACTATTGCTCACTAACTCGCTAGCTCTGAATAGACTATAGGCGGCCTATAGTTTGTGCCATTCTCAAGGTGTTTGTAGTATGCCTAGATATGAGAATTAGCATTAGTACTTCTTAGTCTGTCTAACCGGTGATGTCTCGAAGGTATTGCCAACTGTGACGTCACAGAATTAATGACGTCAGTAAGGTGTATTGCGCATACAAGGCAGCTATTAGGTCGAGTATAGTGGTGTAAAACAGGTAGATTGTGTAATTCTATCACCTGTTTATAGTCACTTTAGATTCATCACCTGTTTAGTTACTTCTTCAGAATTGAATGGCAGAGAATGCCCCAGGCAATAATTTCGCCCTTTGTTTGTAATTTCTTGTAATTGTGTACATTGAATTATA
>NW_007418912.1:0-549 GCF_000475195.1 Diaphorina citri
GAAGGCAGGAATGCAACATCTGACCAAAGCTAGCAGCCCATTACTCAGTCTCGGTAGCAGGGTGCTGGCAAAGTTGGCGTGAACTGAAATAAACTTCTATCTCATTACTCGATACTTGCTGGATTTGTTGCTGAATAGCTGAATACTCTAAAAGATTAAGGTCAAAAGTATGTGACAAAATGCTACTCGCTGTAGGCATGTAAACCTTTAATTCGTGCAAGGCGTATTGTATAACTGTGGGGGAAATTTTGGGGGCTTATTTATGATTAGGAAATCTGCAAAAAGTTTTCCCAAGGTTTGTTATTTATTTTCCTACTCTTATTGAATTATTAAGTTTAGTAACCAGCCTCACAAGTCTCATAAACGCCTACCTTAGGCTTTCTTCGTGTCATCGCCGTCTCTCCCAAAATGACATCTGAACTCACGACACACCCTATAACGTATTCTCTAACATAAATAGAAGATATCACAATCACAGGGTTCCTACGTCCTGCGTCTTGTATAGGAGGTAGGAAGAACCTGTCCTAGGTACAGGATATACATAAAAAG
>NW_007418913.1:0-549 GCF_000475195.1 Diaphorina citri
CCCCGGGCGGGAATCGAACCCGCGGCCTAGCGCTTACAAGGCAGACGCGCTACCAACTAAGCTAACTAGGCTGGCTCCCACCATTCTTTAACCAAAGTATCTATGCTACAATACCTTACATAGCTGCTGATGTACAAGGAAATTCTACCTAGGTATAGGTACTATCTTCATCTTCTTCCTCGTCTTTTACCGTGTAGGTATAGACGGGGCAGGGGGACGGTATTTTTTTGTCAGCTTCTCAATCACCTATAACTAGGGTGATTGCTTTGGGCTGACATTTAATTTTGGCTACAAAAAAAAAAAAAAAAAAAAAAATTTTTTTTTTTTTAGAGTTTTTTTCCTTTTTTTGAGTTACATTTCCCCTGTTCCCTTCTTTATTCCTTTTATACCTAGCCTATTGAGTTCCATTTCCCCTGTTTGCCTCCTTTATTTCTCGTAACAAATCCATACGTATTTTATGATATTTTATGACCCAATAACGCGTTCCATTTCACAGGTTCCATATTTGCTTTTCCTCGACTAAGAAGGTATCTCCCATGTTTTTTTTTT
>NW_007418914.1:0-549 GCF_000475195.1 Diaphorina citri
TTTTTTACTTTTTCAAAATGGTGCAGATTTTGTCAAATGAACAAAGGTGGACTGATTTTCTCGAGCAAAAACTTGATAATCTGTTATGAGTAATGATGATTACCACCTATTTATTTACCGAGTTGGGATCTATCTAATATATTATCTATTATTTGATTTTAGGTAGTTAAGTGATTTCTGATAAATTATGAAAATTATTTCAACTTTTCGGGGAAATTTCTGTCTAAGAAAGGGGGGTGTAAAAAAATTACCTACTTATTATAATTACAAAAAGGCCAATAAAAAAAGAACAAAATGAAATTTGTACTTTGCATCATAAAATAGATTAATGAGCATAGTAATATAATTAAATTTTTTTCTCAGGGTGAAAGTGGTGAAAGCTTTAATGAGAAAGCACATGATTTTATATTGTACCTACACCTATATGGGTAATAATTTACATAGATTAATGAGCATAGTAATATAATTAAATTTTTTCTCAGGGTGAAAGTGGTGAAAGCTTTAATGAGAAAGCACATGATTTTATATTGTACCTACACCTATATGGGT
>NW_007418915.1:0-549 GCF_000475195.1 Diaphorina citri
GAGGTTGATTAGAGCCCTACATTCATGTACCAACCAAGCCCCACGTTTCTGTACTCCGGTGTTCTATCGAGATCCAACGTTGTAAAGTTGCCTAATAAGTCTAATAACTAAGTAGGTAGATCTGAACACCTACCTATCATTACCTAACTATCCCCAATACCTACAGCTAAATAGCTAACACAGTCTGGAAGTCATCAAGTAAGGTTTTCAAGGAAATCTTATGAAAGCCTGAAAATGCAATGATTATGCAATGTGCCACGCAGAAAAAATCTTGAATTGCGAATCTAATAGGTACTGTCGTACCTAGGTATAGGTATGTATTATAAGTAGTTTCAAGTGATATAAAATTTTGTATCTAGTCAATGGGTTTTGTACCTCTGTAGAACGTTCAAAGAATAAGTTCAAAAGTCGTGCCTACTCCAGAACCAAGTAAGGTACATTTTTTAACTAGCCAGCAAAACTCTTTCTCATTCTCTCTCTCTCTCTCTCTCTCTCTCTCTCTCGTGTCTGTCTGTTCTTTTTTCTACCCGTCTGTCTGATTTGTCTCCA
>NW_007418916.1:0-549 GCF_000475195.1 Diaphorina citri
TGACCTTTTCCATTACCTCCCTCCCTCCCTCCCTCCCTCCCTTTTTCCCACAGATATGAAATTTTACCACTCTTTTTTCCCTTCTCAGGTTTCATCCCTCTCTCCTTTTGTACCTTTATTGGTCTCCTGTCTCTCATTTCTCTTCCCACTTTTTCTCCCTCTCACCGTCCCTCCTTCCCTCTGTCTCTCTTTCCCACTTCCTTTCTTTCATTATACCGTATTACACGGTATTACACAAGACACCATTACCATCATTTGCTATGAAACGTACCGTGTCAGGTACCATCCATAAAGCCGTCATATCCAAAGCACCTCCCTTTTGCTATATCATTCACTGTTATAGCTCGTTGTACCTTTATCAATGTTAGCTTGTGTACACGGTATACAACAGCATTGAGGGCAAAAATGTTTGTTACTTACACCTCCTCTTTCGGCTGCCCCAATGTAACGAAAAAGAGGCGGGCCTGTTTTGCAAGAAATATGTCTCTTGCGAACTACCACAGTAAAATTACGTAACAATCCAACAACAATACTTGAGAAGGGTGGAGA
>NW_007418917.1:0-549 GCF_000475195.1 Diaphorina citri
TTCTTCTGTTCGGTGTGTTATCAGAATCATTTGAAACAGCAGAAGCAGCGCAGTGAACATGCCAGGTAAGCGTTTGTTCTTTTCTTCTTTTTTGTTTTTAATTCAAGCCGTTATTTTTACTTTCAATTACTCGAAGTGCGCCTTATCGGAAAAAAGGGAAAAAAAGGAATTTTAATTGTGTTAAGCATAAATGCTTGTTACAAATGTCGTTCCCTGCTTAATACACTACGCTAAATTTTATGATTTGACTTGGACTCGAAACATCAATCTTGAGACCCAGAGTCCACCATGCTAACCATTACTGCTTAGGTCCTATCGTCCCCAAAATTAAAGGATGAAAGAGGACAGGATAGGAGAAAGCCAGCCGTTCGGAGATCATATCTTATGTTTAGGATAAAGATTGTCCTGGCTCGAATCGAACCCGCGACGTAGCACTTACAAGACGCGCTACCCTAGGAGCTAATTACAACATATTAGGGTATTTTTTTAGGATGATTTCGCCAGCCTAGTTAGCTTAGTTGGTAGTGCGTCTGCCTTGTAAGCGCTAGG
>NW_007418918.1:0-549 GCF_000475195.1 Diaphorina citri
AACACATTAATGCGTTGCCTGCGAGGGAGCTTTGCTCGGGACATTTGATGTGACGTCATCACCTACGGGAGCGTATGCTGTGACGTCAAAGTTCACGATTTACCAGTATTTTTTAAATCGATTTATCTCGGGATCTAGAAGTCGTAGAAGAAAAAATTCCGTTGGTCCTCATTTTTCCTGCTCTATGACTTTGAAACATCACCCAAGTAAGCGCAACTGATCTATTATTTATTGTTACGAACTTTAGTTAAATGGGCTGTAGAAATCTTTTTTTCCCAATTAAAATATCTTAATGATGAACATTTGAATTTGAAGGTATAATATGTAGGAAGGTATAATGTGTATAGCCCCCAATTTTGTCCCTACTGTTAAGTTTGTTGTGATACCTACCTATATTTCATTGCATCCTACTGTAAATGTTCTGTTACCAAATAAAGAAAGGATTTGCCTCGAAAAAAAAGTAGGAGACTATATATAGTTCATCCAGATCAATGTGACAGCAATGAGTCATCAACCCAAACTGAAGGAACCAATCAGATTGCAGGAAAT
>NW_007418919.1:0-549 GCF_000475195.1 Diaphorina citri
GGATGGATTTGAATTGTGATTTATAGCAAAGTCTAGGGGTGTTGGAAACTGCTGCTATGAGCGATGAATTTGAATTGACCAGATAATGAACCTATCCACACAATTCAGTGGATTAATGCCTGTGTAAAAAACTTCACACCTATTACAATACCGAAAACCTAACTGACTAGTGGTTCACTGAACTCAAGAACTCACAGGGTTGAACACTGGTACTAATGGCCGATCTTACCACTGTGGGTTAACACAGTGTAAAGGGTTTTCTTTGACGTCACTCATTTGATTTGCACAGTATTTCTTAAACTCTGGATTAAGTGAAAACTGTCAGTGGTAAGACAACCGAAAAAATTCGTCCAAACAGAACTCACATGGTTCGTTCAAAAATAAAAAAGACCAAAGACTCTAGCGCTCTAGATATCCTTTTAGTACTTGTCTTGCTTGACATAAGTCAAGCCTTTGACACCGGTGATTTAGTCGCAAATAAGTACTTCTTGCAACGCAACTAAAACGTACTGGACTAAAGGAAAAGTTACATTGATAGCCCCATACTTG
>NW_007418920.1:0-549 GCF_000475195.1 Diaphorina citri
GCCAGAGTCTGCTCGTATGAGAATGTCTTTGTTCCTATGTTTGAATTGACATGGTATCCGACCATATGTGTCTTGCTCTTTATTATAAACACTGATGCCTGCATTGTCTACAAGCAAAAGTTTGAACACTTTGGAATGAAGGACGATAGCTTCAAGTAGTTTGCCACTGATGTCAATATCTATTGAGCAAATGTATTGGATTTTACCTCTCAGGTTAAGATGGAATATCTTCAATGTGGTGCCACCTGCAATGATGTGACCTGTTTCCTCACTGATCACACATCTGAAATCAAAACAAAAATGATAACCTTTTCTGAATGATTGGAAAATACTTCCATAGGTTTCTTTTGGTACAAACTAAAAGGTCATGTCTTCTTGTTGTCTTTGGTTTTCTAGTTGGCTTTATGGTTTAAAGCTAATCTGCCTGAAACATTTTGTAAGATTGTAATTACATACGTACTTACATAATAAAATTATAGTTAGCATTTACAATAGCATTAGTCTGAGATCACTTGCTCTTTGGACTATTCCGGACATCTGGATAACATC
>NW_007418921.1:0-549 GCF_000475195.1 Diaphorina citri
GGAGGCGGGAGAACTCAAGTGCATTCCCCTGTACTCTACTCTGCCACCCAACTTACAACAGAGGATATTCGAAGCCGCGCCTGCTAATAAACCCAACGGCGGTATTGGACGCAAGGTAAGAAACCCAACTACTTCACTTAACGCGATTTAAGAAACTCAGTTGCGGCACTAAACGCGATTTAAGGTATGTACCTAAGTAAGTGAATTTATAAGATACCCACTTGTGGCAAAGTGGGTACCTTATTAAACGCTCGACTATATCTAAGATTGAACTCAATCACAAAGATTATCTACAGGATCGGGATTCGATTCCCGGCAAAGTCGGAAGTTTTTTCGGCGTAGGGTTTGGAATACAGATTGCACTCGGGCTCGTGATACAATCAAAAGTAACCTCTTTGGATGACTAGTGATTAGTAGCAGTATTGTTTATTACCAGAGTAAAAATATTGATACAATAAAGAAGAGAATTTATAGTAAATAAGTGCCTTGAAGTTATACAAAAGCGTTTCCAAGATACCTACATTTTTTTTTTTGTTTTTCTAACACACT
>NW_007418922.1:0-549 GCF_000475195.1 Diaphorina citri
ACCGCTGCGCTGGCTCAAAGAGCCTTTTCTATTATATCAGAGAACTCTACTACAGATTATTGTCATTAAATTCTCAAATCGATGTCCAACCTGCGCCCTTCAGCTTACCGAGCGAATACTACCGAGAGCGAAGGCTCATCTAAATAGAGCCTCTACCCTCTGATATGGATAAATAGGGCTCCTATCCTCTATGGATAAATCGACACTTATAGAATGGAGTATACCGTGTTTATCCTGCCAGAATGAGAATGAGTAGTCCCTTCACTCCTGCAGTCTTAACAAGGTTTTAAGTATTTGGTACAGATTTGTAGGGGCTTACCCATTCTTTAGGGCTGTCTAGCCCCTACACCTAAGCCTCAGATTGGACTTGTTGTGTATGGGGTTAATCTGGAAGGAGAACAACAAGGTTTAATGTATTTGGTAATTTGGTACATATACAGGTACACGTAATGATCTTGACAAGCTTATAATTCAATTTGGTAATCAACACCAAGTGTTAGGTCCTAGCAGAACGTGATGTACATGCGATGGCTCATCACACGCACATAC
>NW_007418923.1:0-549 GCF_000475195.1 Diaphorina citri
TTTTTTGCTGATAGGAAAATACCCCATTATGAAAACCTGGTGAAATTTTTGCTGACCAAAAGGAGGGGTAGAAAAAAAGGGGGGGAGTAGAGAGGGTTGAATGGAGGGGAGGGGGTAATAATGACGTCATGAATGGCCATTTTCTCACACCAGAAATTGCCTCTCTCTCCCTCTCTCTGTTTCTCTCTCTCTCTCTTCCTTTCGCTCTTTTGAGTTTACTATCTACACTACCTATTGTCTTAACGTTTTACCCAACCCTAGATGTAGGTAGGGATTTAGGTAATTATTACGTAATGATTACAAATGAAACGCAATCATGCTTTTTACAATATTTCCGATACAAATTTTATCTGCCCCTCCCCCTCCTCCTCCTCCGCTCATTTTTAGTCCGTCCTTCCTTTATTATTACAATAGTAATAAAAAAAGGTATAGTGGAGGGGCTATTGTATTCGCTTCGGTGTCTGTCTGTCAGTCCGTCAGTCTGTCTGTCTGTCTGTCTGTCCCCATAGAAGGACTTATCCAAACCTGGTCGACCTATATATCAAATTA
>NW_007418924.1:0-549 GCF_000475195.1 Diaphorina citri
GAAAGAAGTACAATACAAGAAGAAAATGAGTAGGAAGAGGAAATGGAAAAGAAGAAGAGGTAGAGATAAAGAAAGGAGAAGAAGGAGAATAGAATATAAAGTCTCCACTGAAATGGAAGTCTTGTCCATGATAGATTGAAAAGAAATAAAGAATAGGTAAAGGATGACTTTGTAGAACATGAATAAATGGAGGAGAAAGAGAAAGATAAGGACGAGAGAAGGCGAAGGGATGTGAGGAGAATGAAAAGTAGTATGAGAAGGGAAAGGAAAACCAACAAGAATTAGAGGAGGAGAGAAAGAGAAGAAGGAGGACAAGAAGAAATATTGAACAAGTACTAGAAGAAGGAGAAGGAACATCAGGAAGTGAACGAGGAAGAGGAGGAGAAGAAGAAAAGTACCTAGAAGGAGGAGGAAGAAAAAATATTGCAAAAGAAGGAGAAGAAGGAAAAGAACAAATCAAGGACAAGACTAAGAAGAAATCAAGGAGGAGTTGAAGAAGAGAAGAGGGAGGGAAAAGAAATATAGGAAACGAGAAGAAAAATATTGGAA
>NW_007418925.1:0-549 GCF_000475195.1 Diaphorina citri
TCTGATCAATTTGATGTTTCAGTTTCAGACAGATAATGATGAAATATCTTCTACCAAATATCAACTGTAGAATCCAAACATTTACTAATGCATAGTATAATAATTCATAATATTCTACTTACATATTTATTTAAATTCAATCAATAATTAGGTGGAATTATTGCCCAAGGCAATCTCCATCATCCAACTTTGTATGCCCCCTGGTATTTCAGTATTTGTACCTTTGAAAAGCTTTCAAAGTAAAATCTTATAGAGTAATATACAGTAGAAGCCTACCTGCTAGGTCTGATCTTACTTGTCTTGAGCTTGGGGATAATTAGATTCACATTAGATAGCCAAAATAAATAATAGCTTACCTATTAGTCCCCAAGGGAATTTTCGGAACTGGGATGTTAGACTACAGAAAACAATTGTCAAACAAGAGAGCTATGACTTCTATAGGTAGGGACTCTTATTGTTTAATTTTTCTGTAGGAAAAAAATGGGTTCTTGGACTTGATTAGGTATGAAACTATACCTAGGTGTCATTATGATAACAGTACTTCCAGTA
>NW_007418926.1:0-549 GCF_000475195.1 Diaphorina citri
TCAAGCCGTTCAATGGGGAATCCAACACTACAAATACAGATATAATTCCAAGTAAAATTCATTAAGGCCTTTGCTATTCATAACCTCTTCATTTTACCTAGAGTAGTCAACATTAGATTCAGCCTGGGGACACATAACATTTTATGCCCATCCATACATTATAAACCTCAAGTAGGTAGCTATAGTTATTATTATGTTTGCCATAAATACAAAACATCTACACATAATATTCCTATCCGTCCTTCCTTCCTCCTCCTCCTTCTTCTTCTTCTCCTCCACCTCCTCCTCTTCCTAACTCTCTTCACCCTTTTTTCTACTTCTCCTATTCCACTTCCTCATTTCTCTACTAATCTTCTTCCTCTTTCTCCTCCTTCTCTTCTTCCTCCTTTTATTTATACTCCTCCTCCTTCTTCTCCTCTTTCTTTCTCTCTTCTCCATTTCTCCTCCTTTTCCGTTTCCCCTCCCCCTTCTCCCCCCTCCCCTGTTATATCTGTCTGCATGTGATTACTTGATTGCTACTCGAGAACATTATGCAACTTTATACAGGAA
>NW_007418927.1:0-549 GCF_000475195.1 Diaphorina citri
CCGGGCGGGAATCGAACCCGCGGCCTAGCGCTTACAAGGCAGACGCACTACCAACTAAGCTAACTAGGCTGGCTGTTTCAATTTATTTTATTTTAATTTTTCACGAGATTTTTACATGTTTGAGATCCTGACACAATTCTCTGCAAGTGGGGTTTAAACAGTTTGACAAAACTCCCCAAAAAACAGTGCTAGATTACTCCTAGAGTGATTGTGCTGATTGAGAGGCTGGTGAATAACGCCGACCCTGAACACGGGGAAAGGCGTAGAGAAATAAGACGGCGGTGGAACACTCATCTTAAAAAAAAAATAAATAAAAAAAAAATAAAATAAAATAAAATAAAATAAAAAAATAAAAATAAGAAGAGGAGAATCTCATTGGTAAGCAGTGTTGTTTCTCAAACGTCGAAAAAGTGTGTACATGCAATCCCTCGTGTTTCTCGTAAGGTTAATGGCTTATATTAGTATCTTCCATACATAGCTTGCATTATTCGCATGCAAGCCCTAATGTGCTCAATGGATCAGTAATGACTTCTCATTACTCAGTGCTAG
>NW_007418928.1:0-549 GCF_000475195.1 Diaphorina citri
TGAAAGTTGGGAAACTTGTTCAAAACACAATCAGTATTTGCTCTTCAAATTTTAGGATTGATCCGGCCTGTGGAGACACCACAGTGGCTGTTTTCGGAGTTTTCCCGTCAATTTTGAACAGATATGGTTCAAAGTTTCAAACCTCAACTAGATGCATTTTTTTCAACTATCAATTTTGAATGGATATGGTTCTAGCTTTAACAACACTGAATCCCCATTCTTCAACACACCAACATACTCGTACACACCAACATGGTAGGCTCACAAAAATACATGGTTAGGCTCATAACAATACATGTGGTTTGATATGGAGCATTAGAACTGGAACTGCTGGCAGATAGTGAAGTGCATCTCATGAGATCTAATATGAAGTTATGTGACAGGGGAGACCCACGCAAACTAGAATGTGATATCGATATACAGGGTTGGACAGACAGAAGATGTCAACGAACCTTCCGAGCATATGGAACCATCTAAAAGGTTCTTTCACCACAAATGAATAGTTGAATTTTTGCGATTTTTGGTGAACACTAGTACTTATTTATTTAT
>NW_007418929.1:0-549 GCF_000475195.1 Diaphorina citri
ACCAACAACACCGTGGAAAAGTCTTGGGATGCACGTGGGAGAATGACCTAATGGCCAAGTTCCCGACAGTTGAAAGCAACAAGAACAACATATTTATAATACAAAGTCCTCTTAACCCCGCTGGGCCGTACATAAGGTTTTATGTAAGGAACGAAATTTTAATTGTGTTGGCATAACTGCTAGTCATACATGTTCCCCCTTGGTACGCTAAATTTCATGACTTGGACTCGAACCACCAACCTCCAGATTCAAAGTCCACCGCGCTAACCACGACCAATGAGGTTGGTAGGTACTTCAAACAGGAATCAAAATGCAGGACAAGGAAAATAAATAGACTATAAATAGATAAATACGGGGAAATAATAAGGATTATTAATACAAAAATTAAATACTGAAAACTGCAAAATACATATATTTTTACAACAGTAGGCATTTAACTGAGATATAACACATCCCCAATAAGGGGAAACCATATCTCAGTATAACTCAATTTCTTAATTTTTTACATAGGTAACTAAACATCTTTTCTGTATATTTTTTACTCATTTT
>NW_007418931.1:0-549 GCF_000475195.1 Diaphorina citri
TCTTTCAACCAGAATTTCTTTCCGAAAGTTTTCTGATATTTTCTTATGTTGCACCCTGAATGTTTTTCCTGTGGGTTTTCTTAAAACCCTCCTAGCTGCTTTTCCTGCTTCCTCCTCAGCCTTAACCTTGTATTTTATCAACACAAATCTATACTTAGGATAGTTAGGCCTAACTACTTATGTTATCACTTATGTATACAGGATGTATACGTGTCTACATATGTATTTGACCCTTACATTATGCAGCTGAAGACTATGGTCGCTACAAACATCACAGACCGACAGATATTAGAAGCTGTCATTTTTGAACGAATGAAGAAAGCTCTAAGTTTTAAGTTATGCCTTGTAGGCACTAGTTCACGCTTTCGATTCCCGCCCGGGGCGGATTTTATCCTGAACGGATAAGGTTCGTTCTCGGAACGGTTGGTTTTCTCCTATCCTCTCTTTCTTCTTTCTTCGCTTTCGGGACGATGAGGCCTTGGCAGTTACAGTTCCATCTGTCAAACCTCTTTTTTTTAATAAAGAAAAAAAAAGACAAAAAAAAAAAAG
>NW_007418932.1:0-549 GCF_000475195.1 Diaphorina citri
AAAAAAAAAAAAAAAAAAAAAAAAAATCGGAGGGAAACATAGTTGCATATTATGGACCACATGTGAGGTTTTCACGATAGGTTAGTTTTGTCAATGCCTTCGAGTGCAAAAGGTTAAGGGAAGATGTTAAAGTTCACCCTTTTATGTTCCCTTTAGTTCGTCTAAAAGTGGTCCCCATTTTTACCAAACCGAACCCAGCTATACATATAAATACCTATATCTCAGTAGCCATAGCAAATTAGTACTAATACTACTGATACTAATGCAACGTTGCCAGCTTCACTTACCTCAGAATCTTTCTCCCAGGTACCGGCCGCCGTCCCTCCGGCAACACTGTTATTTACATGACTATTATTTACATTACGATTACTATCGCTAGGAAACATAATATTGCTATTTGAAGGCACTAGAATGTGGAGACTCCCGCCACCGGACGTGTGATTGTTGTTGGCATTGTTGGCGTTGTTGTTATTGTTGTTGTTGTGGGCGGGGACGTCAGGATGGCTCAGATCGACGCTGACCGCGTCGTTGTTTGTACACTTGCGCGTC
>NW_007418933.1:0-549 GCF_000475195.1 Diaphorina citri
TGGGACAACGCTATAACCTGCCTCGGTGGCGTAGTGGTCAAGACGCTCGCCTGGTAAACAGGAGGGTGTGGGTTCCATTCCAGCCGAGGCATGGAATTTCATCCTCATTTATTTGAGATTTCGACCACCTAATAATGAAGCTCTAAAGATTAGGTGGTAGAGAAGGCCTCCGGCGTTAACCTCGCCTAGTTATTACCTTCCACTCAAGAGTCTATTATTATTATTAATTTATTATTATACACACATAGTTAAGTTTCCTATAACATGAGAATAGAGGTGTTGTCTAGATGTTGGGAAATTGCCACACCAAGTGGAGTAGCATTCAGGTCTTTCTGTTTCACTTGACACCCAGGTGTGTTTCGTCATGTCTAAGTTTACCCTAGTAAGTTAATCCAAACATGATATGAAGTACGTGCGGTTTTCATTGCCATCAGATATTTCACTGCCTCTGAGGTTAGTATTGCTTGTTTCACTGTGGTCTAGATTACTCATGCCATGCGTGCACTAGACCTAGAACATTGTTGTCATTCTGTGTTCAATTTTGTTTTT
>NW_007418934.1:0-549 GCF_000475195.1 Diaphorina citri
TCCTATCAAAGCTAACATTACAAGAGTGGGACGTAATGTAAAGAAACCAATCAAACTAGACCTGTGAATATCTACAGAATTTATTGTAATGATACAGTTTAAGACATAGGAATGTAAATTGTTTATTTCTGTACATTTATTTTATTACTTGAGATGACTATAGATAAATGTTTTTCCTATTTAGATATTTGATATGCTGTACATACAAACTCGGAGGATTTTCTACATATTTTTGTTTTAATCTGTACACTTTGAACCTTATCTGAAAGATTTTCTGTAATTGAGAGATTTTATTAATTTTTCCAAGCAATAGACCATATTTGGGATAGATACATAAAGTAATGGTTGGGATCTATATCACCGTGATTGAATTCTTGAGGTCTACAAGTTACATATTTGATATCCATTTGTAGAATCTGAAGAAAAATAGGGAAAGCTTGTTATGAGTAGATTTTGATTTTTTATTTGACATCATTATTTTGTTTCAAGCTATAAGCCCCATTTTTACTTTTATATTTCTTTTTGTCTGTTGCTATAGATAATGTTTGT
>NW_007418935.1:0-549 GCF_000475195.1 Diaphorina citri
TTCCGGCTCAGGTTCATCTTTCTTCTCTTCAGGAACAGGAATGGCGGCTGTGGCATCCTCTTTCTCCTCATCCTCAATTACAAATTGACCTGGAAATAAGCATAAGGTAAGTAAGGAATTTTAATAGTGTTAAGCATAAATGCCTGTCACAAATGTCGTTTCCCGCTTAATATACTACTCTGAATTTCATGACTTGACTTGGACTTGAACCACCAACCTCCTTATAATCAGGGAAATAATTCACCATACTTTCTATAGGTATAAAAATGAGGGATTCTAACCGTTTTAAGCACACTTAAATGGTTGCCACAAATGTTCTTACCCACTTTTATACACATCGATAAATTTCATGACTTGACTTGGACTCGAACTATTAACCTCCAGATCCGAAGTCCACCGCAATTAACCACTACACCACTGAGGATGGTCATATTTTTATTCTCAATTCTATGGTTATTTATCTATTATTTTTTGTGTTAAAAAAATGGACTGTAAAGAGGGTAAACTATTGATCTCGGGAAGTTACTTTACAACTAAGGCTTGATTCAC
>NW_007418936.1:0-549 GCF_000475195.1 Diaphorina citri
TGATAGGTCATTTGAAAGTACCTATTCCTGCCCTGCAGTGGAAATTGTCACCCAAATAGAGAACCAAAAATTTTAGTTGGGATAAAATGTTCCTCTGAGCAGTTTTTTACAAATCTCTTTGATGTTCTGAGAATAAATGATTTACACTGTATGCCAGTGGATTAAAAAAATAATAATAATAACAAGCTGGGTCCGTCCCTCTGGGAATTTTTTAGCCCGTAGTTTATTCGATAGTGATTAGAGAAAATCAGTACCTATGTACCTACCTAATTTGTTTAATATTCAGTTTATTATCATTCTTGATTTGATTTTTTGATTTTACTTTCACGTAATGATTTAAAATCAAGACTAGAGCCCGTTCTCCCTTTATTCCCAATATAAGGCTCAAGTCACCCATCCATTTATTGGCCTTGCTTGGTGTAACTTAACATAGGTGACACTAAAACCGGTCTTTAATGATCGACTGAAGTATTATCTAAAACTTTCTTGCTTTGAGTTCATAGGTCGTCGCGACAAATTTCGAGATCAGAGCTCATTTGTGTGAGAAAA
>NW_007418937.1:0-549 GCF_000475195.1 Diaphorina citri
AACAAGTGGTCGCTCCAGTTCATACAACGTTTTTAAATGCCCATTTGTTTGTCATGCTTACTTATATCAAAGGTAATCATTTGTTTGTCATGCTTACTTATATCAAAGGTAAGTAATCATTTGTTTGTCATGCTTACTTATATCAAAGGTAATCATTTGTTTGTCATGCTTACTTATATCAAAGGTAATCATATTTTGTTTGTCATGCCTACTTATATCAAAGGTAATCCAAATAGGTTGACCTTCCCAGGACTTTAATCTTTGGATTAGCCAGAGTGTCAAACGGCTGAACTTCCTTCAACCTATGTTTACTTTAGTAGATGGAATCATCATTACCTAACATTATTTAAATACTCATTTTGGTATTTTAATGCAAATGGCGACACTTCGAAAATCTCCCGGAAAAGGCAAGTATCCAAGCTAGTATCAACATAAATCCCGTTCCTACATGTCATGAGTTCCATCCGATTATTGTCCTGTATATAGGCAGTGTAATTTAAGGGAGTGTTCCCGCTACACAACACACGACTTTCTTCTGAACGACAAGTG
>NW_007418938.1:0-549 GCF_000475195.1 Diaphorina citri
ACACTTTTTAATGATCCCTCATTACATGGGGAGTATTTTAAGATAGGAAATTTTTGGTCGAAAATTGACCGCCGTAGGCGGCTCATTTTTTTTTTATAATTTTTTATTTTTTTTTTTCAAATACGTATTCCGCAAATGTAATAGAAAGTCGTGTGATGTTCACACCAGATTTTTTCAAACCATTTCTTCTTCCTTTGTTCTTGGCATTTATTAGTTACCTACCCGTTAACCATTTACGAAACGGGGTAAAAAGATCTTGATTTTTTTTTTCCTTTCCAAAGTAGGTAGATTCTAGAAAAGCAGAAGAAGGAAAGAAAAAAGGTTCTTGTACCTTTCTTACCACTCTTTTAAATAAATAACCTTAATGGGTCTTCTTCAGTACCTCTAAATAAATCGAAACAATGTTATCATTTTCATTAAAACTAGTAATCCACTGAGACCGACATCCCCAAAAAATGCAATATCATTTTTATTAAAACTAGGAATCCTCAGAGACCAAGTAATCCCGAAAAAATGCAAAGAACATACTCGAATATCTAATAAAGAAGA
>NW_007418939.1:0-549 GCF_000475195.1 Diaphorina citri
TAGCGGTCACATGTAACTGCACAATATCCACTTCAGCTGGGGCTTGATGAACATAGAGTCTTGATGATCGCTGATTGTTGACGGCGGGGGTGCGTTGAATTCAGAAGCAGGTCATTGTGAGAACGAATAGTTGATCAGGCAGCCAGAAATTCATCTATCTTTCAAGCCAGTGCAATAAGAAATTTAGTTAGCACGGCTTTTTGAGATCTTGAAAGTCTTGAAACTTGAAAATCAGACGACTGGTCACGAACTCACGACTGAATGAAAAAATAAAACGTAGAAGAAAAGAGACGCTGCAGATTCGGCACAAAAATGGACAAGCAAACGTAGCAAAACGTTTGAAAAATGAAAATGGTTGAAACCTTGAAACTTGAAAACAAAAAAAAACGCTGAGCAAACAAAAACAAAAAGACAAAAACGCAAATAGCGCAAAACACGTGAAAACAAGAATCAACGTGCAAGATTGAGGTTAGGTTTGTCAATTTTGGATGTCTAAAAAACGCCTGTAAATTTAGGTTACACTTCACGCATGTCATTTTTTCAAAAACA
>NW_007418940.1:0-549 GCF_000475195.1 Diaphorina citri
GAAATCTATTAAATTTTCTTCTTGTGTATTTCAGGACAAGTGTGCAATATGTTGTACAGAGGGAAAGTCCACGTCCAGTTCAATCCTGTGATATTCGTATAAGTTATTTTGTTATTGTATGATGACATTCGCCATATCCTTCAGAGCATGTTAGCTAATAAGTTATATGACATTCCCAATGAGTAAGTCCATCCCCCCAGAGGTAAGTCGAAGGTTAAATGTCTATTGATGGAATACTAGATGCAATCGTCCTAGTATGGTACTTACAGTGTTTGTGCCACTGTCTGGTTTGCTCTCTTGCTAATACAAGAATAAACATTGGCAAGACAAAAGTAGGTCCTCCTTACGCCCAAACAAACATATGAAGATTCCCTTAATCTGAAATTGCAAATACAAAGAACACGGATTTTCTTTGGATACCTATTACCTCCTACATATGAAGCAAAAGGCTGTAACTTCCATCGTAAATCGGTTAAATGTCTATTGATGGAATACTAGATGCAATCGTCCTAGTATGGCACTTACAGTGTTTGTGCCACTGTCTGGTTT
>NW_007418941.1:0-549 GCF_000475195.1 Diaphorina citri
CCGCTAGTTCATCCCGAGGCATGGCCAAACTTGTGCAAAAGGCATGGCCGAACTTGTAGTTATCAAACTAAAAACATATACGAAACTCAAATATTAGGCGAGCGAGGAAAAGTTTTCTCTCCCGCAGTCTCTGCACTCTGTGTATTTCTTATGGTGATTTTAGCGATCAAAAATTGATCATATCTCAGGATCGGTTTAGATTTTCGCAAAATCCTTTCTTATTGCACACCCAGACCATAAAAGGAATATTCCTACCAAATTTCAGCTTTCTAGGTGTTGTGGTTCTAGAGATAGAGCGATCAGTGTGTGAACTATGAAATGTGAACTGTGAATGGATCTTGTTCTTATAATAAGTATAAGATTTGCGGTAAAAAAAAGAGCTGAAAAAAATCTGCGTTTGCCTGAGATCGAACTCATTAACTGCGAATATCGCGAACAAACCGCGGATACCGCGAACAAACCGCGGATACTGCGAAAAAACCGCGGATACCGCGAACAAACCGCGGATACCGCGAACAAACCGCGGATACCGCGAACAAACCGCGAATA
>NW_007418942.1:0-549 GCF_000475195.1 Diaphorina citri
TCCCGGAAGACAAAATCTTCCAGACATCCTTGCAAGCGTGCAATGAGCATGTGTTAATGAATAAAAAAGCCTTTTTTTCAAGTCAAATAAAAAATTGCGTACATCTGTACGATTTTTGCATAAATATTTGATTAGAGAGAGCGAAAAAATATGAAATCATACTCCTAAAATGCAGATGTTTAGCATAATGTTGCTATTGAAAAGTACACTTTTAAAAGTAAATAATGACTGATGGCACACGACAATATTTCCGGGTACCTTTTCCTGCTCTTCACTGTATTGCATGTAAAAGAGTCGAGAGCATCTTCAAAAGGCCCTGTGTTAAGAATTTTGAATATTTTACACATTGGAATAACTAAAAATGTCCTTATTCGAACAACTAAAAATGTCGAAAAATTTTTGGACATACAAGGTAAATATTGCAACGCCTAAACATGTCCAAGCCAGCTCAGTTAGCTTGGTTGGTAGCGCATCTGCCTTGTAAGCGCTCGGCCGCGAGTTGGATTTCCGCCCGGGGCAGATTTCATCCTGAACGGATAAGCTTCGTCT
>NW_007418943.1:0-549 GCF_000475195.1 Diaphorina citri
TTCAAACATTTGTGAAGCACCCAAGATCCTATATTGTGAACGGTGATGAGGGAATCCTGGCTCTTGCCAATGCTCTCCACTTGAACCAATTGCAGACTCTGTAGAAATTCAAATCACAAATGTTAGAGAGAATTTTATGCCTAAGATGGACTGTTTCATGTTTGCTGACCCTAATTTATTTGCCAAACCCATGAAAGGACATTCTGATTTGCTGATCTATGCAGCAGACCATAATGTTCAAACCAATGTAAGATCTCCTAGAACCTTACCATATTCTTTACCAGATCCTTTGCTTATTTTCTTCATCTTTTTAAACTTTTGCTTCAGCTTTAAAACCAAATAGATTCAGCCCAGGAATGAAATGCTTTATAGGTATTGCCAAAACTGGTATGAACAAAATTGGCAACCTTTGTACTGAGGACATTCATTACCGTTATCACAAAATGACAGTTCTCTAGTGGCATTTAGTTCCAAGTTGGAACCTACAGCCTAAGAAAATGCAAAGCTCTTACCTTCATGAAGAACGGGTCAGCTAGCTCTTGTTCCGTA
>NW_007418944.1:0-549 GCF_000475195.1 Diaphorina citri
TTCGGTAAGGGATCTTGGAACTGCCTAAAATCACTTGTTGAGTAGCACGCCACCAGATTACATCAAATATTTTTATTAAAAAAAATTATTTTTAATTTTCTCGATTTTATAAAAAGCCATGGCGTGCTAAGTGGCAATAAAACCCGTGAATGGCAGGGCTTGAGGCCCTTGCCCAGAAAGATCATTAAAATGATCAAAATCAAAATCTAGTCATCTTTCAATCTTTCAAATCAAATAGGAAAAACCTTTTGCAAGTTTATCAAATGTTAAATAATTTTCACTCAGTAAAATGTGAGTAAAAATCCAATCTTAAAGTCTTTTACACGTGCATCATGATTCATGATATCAATTTCCTGGTAAGAAAACATAATTAATTCTCTGGTTTGGATCAGTGGAAAACATCATAGAACACAAAACCAAGTTGTATTATTTTTTGAAACCATTATCAACATGTACCTATTTAATATATACATATATTGCCTGAAGAAGAAAATAAAATGAGAAGTCAAAAGAAAATAATATTAAAATGAAACAGCAAGATCCATTTTT
>NW_007418945.1:0-549 GCF_000475195.1 Diaphorina citri
TGAAAAACAACTCGAAGTATCCCATCTTGTTTCTTCTCAATGCAAGCGGCACACTTGAAAGTTTTGCTTTTGAAATCATGGACAATGTAACGCATGTTGTAAGAAATATAACTGTCACAATTCAAGACGTAAGGGAATGTCCAGCTAGTGAACTATCCAAATCTAAAGCAAACTTGTCCTTCTCTTCTCCATTCATTCTGAGTAGAAACCCGCTTATTATTCAACCAATCCCGTTGCACCACACAACAACGAGGAAAATTACGCTGAAAAATCCTTACGACGAAAACGTAGTCTTCAACTGGGACTCTATTCAAATTGATGGCGTACTCAAACTTGACGTCAAACCAAAATTCGGTTTGCTGAAGCCAAACAAGTGTAAACAGATGAGCTTGATGATCCACGCATTGTCATTCCCGGCAAAGTTGAAGTTCGTCGTCCTATCTGTGAAGTTCTACAAGGAGAAGTACTTCATTGAGTATTTTGACACTTTGAAGGAATTGTGTGAGACTGAGAGAAAGAGGAGTGATATTTACCATAGTGGTTCTGGTG
>NW_007418946.1:0-549 GCF_000475195.1 Diaphorina citri
CAACGATAAAGGCCTACATCAGTTCTCACTTCTCAACAGATCACTGAAGTTAAGAAGCATTGTGCGTGGTTGGTATCTGGACGGCCCAGCTGGGGCAGCAACTACTACCGGCTATTTGAGGTTCCCTCAGTCTCTTGAGGAAAATTGATAAGCTAAATGAAAAGGAAAATAAAAGCCTTAGCAGTCATATGTACTCGTATAACCTAAGCTGTTAAACCACTACCTAGTTAAGTACCTACCTCTCACCTGTTGGAAAAAAAAAATCAATCTTAAAGGGTAGGATGAAATATGGGGTACCTAGTTTTATCGTCTCCACTAATATTGGGGGCACGGTTGGTCCAGTGGTAACGCACTTGTTTGCCATGCAGAAGGTCCCGGGTTCGAATCCCACCATCGACAAAAATTTGTACTCGTTTTTCGATTGCAAATATTTCAACGGGTTACTTTCTGGTGTTCTCGTGTTGACCCAGGACCTAAATGGGAAGTATTGTGTCTCTTCTCGCTCATCTGATGAGAGGCATACTACGGGATGGGCATGCTACGACACAG
>NW_007418947.1:0-549 GCF_000475195.1 Diaphorina citri
TTTTGAGAGGGGTACTTACCCTTGGTTCCATAGGGTACCTAATTTTGGCACAAACTTTGGTGAAAAATATGCATGAAACTCATCCTGGAAACAGATTAAAATGAGATTTTAGATTAATGTTACCCATCTGAAATCATGACAACCTGATACTTTCCATCACTATTATATTGTAGACAAACAGTTAATCTATCTGACAGTGATGTTTTATAAGTGGTCATTGACTGTTTGATAGCATACAAGATCTATGGTAACTAACTTGTCCATGGCCTTGCTACTGTATTTAAATGCAACAAACCCAAATCAATGCAACATCAACTGTATTTAAATGCAACAAACTCATATTGAAAATTCCTTCAATGATCTGTTATCTCAATGAGGATGATAAACAAAGTGGTTACTGGTAAAATTGTTAAATTGTGACTTAATTTTTAAGAAAATAAACAAATGATTTTCATGTTTTCAGCTATGCAATTGTAAAGGCAGACTATGAAAATGGTGACCTGACAAAAAAAGG
Organism: Diaphorina citri; assembly: GCF_000475195.1. Lineage (NCBI taxonomy): Eukaryota > Metazoa > Arthropoda > Insecta > Hemiptera > Psyllidae > Diaphorina > Diaphorina citri. The sequence continues at coordinate 515 of NW_007418947.1, forward strand.
TTTCTGTAACAAACAACTGAGACTTCTGCATTCAC
>NW_007418948.1:0-549 GCF_000475195.1 Diaphorina citri
GCAACCTTTTACATGTATACAAAGCACACAGAAAGTTATACAACCAACTTGATGCAAGCGGGCAGTCCAAATGGACAGAAGAGCAAACTTTATCCTCAACAGATAAGGTTCGTTCTCGGAACGGCTGGCTTTCTAATATCCTGTCCTCCTTCTCTCTTGGATATCGAGACGATAGGATTCCGTTGTTATACCGAGCCTTCAGTGCAATAGTCCTAAACTAAAATGGACGCGGCACATAAGGGATCAGGAAGAGACCTTAACATAATATGCCGACCGACCCTTTACGCTTAGAAGGTCTGCCAGACCGTCGTCGGAACGTGTGTGGCCAGCATTACAGTTCCTCCTATCAAACCCTGTGTCCACACATAGTCGACCGGGCATCGATCGATTTCGACTGAACCGCCCACACTGCCTCGACAACATAGATTCACCTCGTTGACATCGATCGATGTAAATTTATTGTGAATCGATGGTCGATCGACGGCCCGTCGACTATGTCAGGACACACCTTTAAAACCTAATTCCATCTCTCGCTGTTTCGCTCATCTA
>NW_007418949.1:0-551 GCF_000475195.1 Diaphorina citri
AAAAAAAAAAAAAAAAAAGGCACAGGTCCTCATGATGGTTGACTGCCGTTTGGGACGAGCCATTTAATCTTGGTTAGAGACCAAAAACCCTCTCGGTGCGGTGAAAAAAGTTTAGTCTTATGACCACGATTGCTTGATCCAAGAGTAAAAAAACATGTTCAACTTATATTTAAATTTAATTAAATTTGAAAAAGGAGAATCCTATCCTCCTTTTTAGTCCGTCCTTCCTTTATTATTACAATAGTAATAAAAAGGTATAAGGGACGGACTATTGTATTCGCTTCGGTGTCTGTCACTCGCTCGCTCGCTCGGTCTGTCGGTCTGTCTGTCCCCATAGAAGGACTTATCCAAACCTGGTCGACCTATATATCAAATTAAAGGTCTTTTTACCAGGAACACGAAAATGGTGGTGCAAATTTTGCCCAGAAAACCATAAAGCCAAAAATCCAAAAAAAAACTGGTTTTTGGGGGATTTTTTTTGACATTTTCTCACACAAATGAGCTCTGATCTCGAAATTTGTCGCGACGACCTATGAACTCAAAGCGAGAAA
>NW_007418950.1:0-549 GCF_000475195.1 Diaphorina citri
GCCGCGGGTTCGATTTCCGCCCGGGGCGGATTTTATCCTGATGGGATAATGTTCGTTCTCGGAACGGCTGGTTTTCTCCTTTCCTGTCTTCCTTCTCTCTTCGATTTCGGGACGATTAGACCTTAGCAATTACAGTTCCCTCTGTCAAACCTCTTAAAAAAAAAGTTTTGAAAACTTGTTTTTATTGGTATATTATTGGTTATTTCCCCTAATTCAATGTGTTGGAATTTTGGAAATGTTGGAATGATATTGTAAAGTATGTAAAGTTTCGAGTTTATTGGTATAATTATTAGAGTTCCAGAACCCAGTTACTCGATTGATATTGGTTTAACGTCACTGTTACTGTAATAAGTAACAACATCAAAAGATCTATACCTACCCTCGTTTCGGAGACAAGCTACGCGTCTCCTGACTCAAAGATAAACCTAAGATCAAACAGATTTAATTCCTTTTTAATGAACATAATATATTTATGTATCAAAGGATCTTACGAACAGTATTACAGCCTTTCCGTAATTTAGGTATATCTGAAAGTTTTCCCCGAAAAGT
>NW_007418951.1:0-549 GCF_000475195.1 Diaphorina citri
GTTTACAAGAGCTCCATTTTTGGTCCATTAAAATTGGAGAGAAAAATCTTCAGTTTCAATATCAAAAAGTAATAAAAATAATTACCTAAAAATTTTTAATGTAACAATCGGACCAGTAAAAATAGCTCAAAAGTTACCTACAAGATAAAGGCATAATCTTTAATATTCTTCATTATTCAATGGACTTTGATTCCTGCAATTAATGCCCAGACGAATCTGAACCGTATGACACCCCCAACACCTGTTCGCCAGGATGACTTTGGGTTTTACCATCTTCTCACAGGTTAATTTTTTCGTGTGTACATAGTGGATTTACAGTCGAACCTGGATAATTGAGAACTCAACTGACTAATTTTTCTCTCTCTTTTATAGAGGTTTTTGCCACGGTCTCAATAAAAAGGTTTCTTTGGCTATTAATAATCATAACAATAATAATAAATACGGGCAGTTTAATGTTTACTGTACATCAGAAATTCATAAACCCATGTATATTTTGTACTATATCTGCTATTTTTTGCGATAAGACAAGCCGTAGACATTGACATTGTT
>NW_007418952.1:0-549 GCF_000475195.1 Diaphorina citri
ATGCCATTTACCTACGTTTTTCCGAAATAAAAATGAAGAAGAAAATAATGTTTCGAAAAAAATATACATTTGATGTCGAATTACTTATGTATTTATTCATCTACGTTTCTAAAGTAAAAGTACATTACATAAGTATACAAGTATTGTATCTCCAGAGTGTTCAATAAAGTATATTAAAGAATACAGGATGTTTAAAATACTTGGGGTTCAATGAACTCGGAGAAAAGTCTTACACTCGTATTTATGAACAAGAATGATCGTTCTTAGATCAGTCTCAAGTCAAAATTGACCAATCAAATGCCTTGAGACTATGCTTGGCACGAACTTAAGAGCCAGCATTTTGTTCATAAATATGGGTGTTAGACGTTAGGCCCGTCTGGGCCCAAATTCTTATAGTTAAGTAAAATGCCCACGTTTGCCAAATTTCATGAAAATCAGACCAAACCGTTCGAAGAGAGAAGCAAGATAGGCTAGGAGAAAGCTAGCCGTTCCGAGAACGAACCTTCTCTGTATAGGATAAAATCCGCCCCGGCCGGAAATCGAACCCAC
>NW_007418953.1:0-549 GCF_000475195.1 Diaphorina citri
AGGAAGAAACATCTTTTTTTTTTTATTTACAAGTATTAAGACTCTTTATTGGTTATAATTTATAATTCAATGTACACAAATAAGTACAAGAAATTACAAACAAAAGGCGAAATTATTGAATGGGGCAATCTCTACCATTCAACCCTGAATCTTTCCACTATTTCAGGCAAGAGGTGCCTTTTCTTTGGTGATCTAAAGCAGGAAGAGGATAAAGCCAACATCTCTGCACTATTTCCATTCAGGCAAAAGAGATACCTTTTTTGTGGTGATTTTCTTCTAGTTCTTTTTTACAAAGGGGTATCCAATCCTTTGACAAGAACAAGGCAGAGAAAAGAAGAAGAAGGGAGAGGAGAGAGGAAGAGGGAGTTCCAGAGGAATGAAATACATATTTGATGAACAATATTTATATAATTTACTTCTTCTGGTACTGAATGCCAACCCTATAAAATAAAAATAGGAAAAGACTGGGAAGAAGAAGAAGACTTCTGGTACTGTAAGAGAACATAATTATTTTGGTTGTTTTTCTTTCCAGATTCAAGAGCCTCCTAT
>NW_007418954.1:0-549 GCF_000475195.1 Diaphorina citri
ATTTATCCTTAGGTCTACCTCTTCCTCTCTTTCTATCTCTTGGGTACCATTCCATTACCTTTTTCGTCCATCTGTCGTAATTAATTATAGTGCTTATTTATAATGGTCAGATCTAATATATAAAATTGGATATTTGTTTGTGTGTTCGAACTTTATGCCTGGTCAAACCGCTCATCCGATTGCTATGAAACTTTGTCAACTTATTGCTTGCACTCCCGTAAAGGTTATAGGCTATTTTCCGGTTCGTTTTTGTTAAACTATACGAGATAGGTGTTGCGGTTGGCGGTATATTGACCGCTTTTTGGTGGTTATCAGCTATACCGACTAAACGGTTAGAGATATTGTAAAAGTTTGGCTATAAGAACAAGAACACCCAAAATAAGCGTCATTCAATAGGATGAGGAAAGTCGTGTGATGTTCACACCAGATTTTTCTTTAGCAAGGGAAATTCAGGCTGGTATACTGTTTGAAGTCCCCCTAGCAACACTTCGTTTTATCCTACCTGAATGAAATAATCCAAGTCGGCCTCGCCACAGAACTCCTTGACAA
>NW_007418955.1:0-549 GCF_000475195.1 Diaphorina citri
GATACCCATTCAGCCCAGACTTGATTTCTAAACTTGACGCTAGAGGTCGCACCTGTCGATGCTGTCATTCTCTGACGGTACGCAAAGAAAATAACCCATTACTCGGGCCTCTCTAACAAGTATCAAGATAAGGGCACGAAAAACTACGAATAAGTGCGGACATTTCCGAAGGAAAAAAATCAGAACTTTCTGATGGCACGCAAAAACAGCTACCATTTCCCCTGCCCACAGTGTTACAGGGGTACGAAATTTGCCAGCAAATTATTCTCAGACGGGACGTTGTATAAATGTACACCGAAACAGATGGGGTGACCCTGTATCAAACAACTATCAGTGGTATAGGTAACTCTTTGAGAAATCCGATGTGAAAAAATATACAAATATACTCAATGAAATCTTTCGGAATAGAATTTGTTATTTTATATACACTATATGGTTTTTTATTGTATAATTTACCTATATTACTCTCATCGTTTTTACTTTCTATTACTACAGTATAGCGGAGCTATACTAGTAATGAAAGTATTGCAATCGGTCCAAATTTTCAAA
>NW_007418956.1:0-549 GCF_000475195.1 Diaphorina citri
CAACTTAAAGAGAAAATGAAATATTTATGTAAATGAGTTTTGTTATACTCAGAATAATTAAGGTACATAATCTACATACATTAGATTCCTACCAAATTCCATGTGAGCTTACTTAATATAGGGTACCTATATTTATACATACGTAGAGGTACATAAGTAGGTAGGTATCTAAATAGATACATAGATTATAACTGGTGTGAGCAGTAGGTACCTTTGGGGTCGTCCCCCTTTACTGGATTTCAGCCCTATATTCCCAAATAGGTAGGTATAAGTACACATCATAAAAGCGACATTTCTTCAGGAAAGCGCCAAACTTGGTATGGACCTTCAGTAGGAGTAGACCACACTGAATGTCTGGTGCTTTCCTGAAAGAATGCAACATTTGTCCATTTTTGTGACGTTAGGCCACAGAAACACATTGACTGCCCAGCATGAAATGGTGGTGTATACCCTCAGGCCCGCGATGTCAGTGATGTATCGTTGACGGGGCCCTCAGGATAAAAGCTTCAACGACATATCGCTGACGGGGCCTCTCAGGATAAAAGCGTC
>NW_007418957.1:0-549 GCF_000475195.1 Diaphorina citri
TTTCTATTTGATGGGAGGAGAATCAGTGATGAAGATACACCCAAGTCGGTAAGAACACCACAAATAATAATAATGTATTTTTTTTTTTAAAAAAAAAAACTTCATGTAAATAAAGATTTTTATCAAGAGCCACATTTATTGCAATGACAAAAGTAAATGTGACTGGTTGTCTGTTGTCCTAGCTTAAAGTCCTTGCTTATTAACTAGGAGAGAGCTAGTTATAACTCTGTTTGATAGAGGTTTTATGTTTGTGTAAATCAAATGATGACCCAAAGTCTAATATTGAATTTATCAAATGTCTCTTTTACAGTTGGAGATGGAAAATGATGATGTGATTGAAGCATATCCAGAACAAACAGGAGGTGCTGTTAGAACATCAACTTGTTGAATATCCAGGGCCCTATTCCACAGAGTGCCCCTCACACCAAACAGTTGTATTCCTTTCTCACTAAAAATTAAACAATTCTGTATGTGGAGTGGGCATAGTGGAATAGACCTCAGACATTCATAATCCATATCTTTCATAACCACTATTGTACAAAACGTCCA
>NW_007418958.1:0-549 GCF_000475195.1 Diaphorina citri
TCCCAGCTGAAAGGAACTTTATCCTAAAACGATAAGGTTCGCTCTCGGACCAGCTGTAGCCTGGCTTTCTCCTATCCTGTTTTCCTCTCTTCGATTTCGGGACTATAAAACCTCCGTTCTTCGGGACTATAAACCTCCATTGTTAGTTGTCACAGACAGCTCCCTCTATCAAAGCTTTTGAAAGAAGAAGGAGGAAATGTGGGTAAATGATTGATACATCCAGTATATTGTTTGACCATTATTTCTTTGTCAGGGACTAGACCAGCAGATAAGAAGGGATAAATCCGTGTGTGTGTCTGTCTGTAAACAAAATATCTCGAGAACGGTAAGAGCTAGAGACTTGAAATTTGGTATGTAGCTGTGAAATGTGACAAGGATGCGACACGAAACTTTTGGTTAAGATCGGTGCTGCGGTTGGCTGTATTTTGACCGCTTTTTGGCGGGTTTCGACCGCCTTTTGGCGGGTTTCGACCGCTTTTTGGCGGGTTTCAGCTATATCGATTAAACCGTTGTGTTTGAACTCGCGCTTTTCGAAGGATTTTTTTTTTT
>NW_007418959.1:0-549 GCF_000475195.1 Diaphorina citri
ATACCTGCTTTACCTATAGGGCCATAGGTATACCTGCTTTACCTATAGGGCCATAGGTATACCTGCTTTACCTATAGGGTCATGGGTATACCTGCTTTACCTATAGGGCCATAGGTATACATACTTTACCTATAGGTACTTTACCTTTAGCCACAGGTACAGTGGAGTTATTCAAAAGCAAAGTTGTTGGTGGAGCTGTTCTTTGCCTTGGATGGAATTCGAACCCTGAACCACTTCGATATACACCTACCGAACCAGATCCTCAGAAATTTCATGTTTATCAGCATATTCCCCCTCCCCTCCTTCCAATCTAATATGATAAGTATTTTAATACATCAAATGTCCTCTGTCCTTCCCCCTCTTTCTCTCCTTTCTCCTCTCTATTTTCCGTTTTCTCTCTTCCCCTTTTCTTCAGTCATCTCTATCCCTCTATTCACTCTTTCTTTTTCCCTTACTCTCCATTCTTTTTACGCCTACCTCGGTGGTGTAGTGGTCAAGGCGCTCGCCTGGTAAACAGGAGGGCGTGGGTTCAATCCCAGCCGAGGTATG
>NW_007418960.1:0-549 GCF_000475195.1 Diaphorina citri
AAGCCAAGGGAGCGCGAAGCGCGACCTCATGCACATCCCGCGGAGCCCCCGGGAGCGCGCAGCGCGACCACATGCACAAACCCGCGAAGCCCTGGGAGCGCGCAGCGCGACCGTAAACAAGGGAGCGCGAAGCGCGACCCCATGCACAACCCCGCGAAGCCCCGGGCGCAGCGCGACCGTATAACAAGGGACGAGGGAGCGCGAAGCGCGACCCCATGCACAACCCCGCGAAGCCCCGGGAGCCGCAGCGCGACCGTAAACAAGGGAGCTACATGCGCAACCCCGCGAAGCCCCTGGGAGCGCGCAGCGCGACCGTAAACGAGGGAGCGCGAAGCGCGGCCCCATGCACAACCCCACGAAGCCCCCGGGAGCGCGCAGCGCGACCGCTTGCACAACCCCGCGAAGCCCCCGGGAGCGCGCAGCGCGACCGTAAACGAGGGAGCGCGAAGCGCGACCCAATGCACAACCCCTCAAAGCCCCCGGGAGCGCGCAGCGCGACCGTAAACAAGGGAGCGCGAAGCGCGACCCCATGCACAACCCCGCGAAGCC
>NW_007418961.1:0-549 GCF_000475195.1 Diaphorina citri
GAAATCTCCAGACCAACAAGTTAAGTTTTCAGTGCTTTTGCTATTTGCAATTCTCCACCTATAGTACCTATACCTTTAAGCACATAGTTTTGGCAAACTTGTCTACTAATTTCAGATAATAATATGCAATTTTCTACATGAAGTCAGTCCATCTTTTCAGTTTTCACTAATCCTAAATCCTGATCCTTTAATTAAGGAAAAATTCAATATTCTCAAGCTAATATTTATTGGAAAACTACTACTAATTTATTACGAAGTATCTCTTCGAAATTGACACAGTATAGCTTTGTAATTTATTCAAAACACAAATTAGTGTTTGTATACAAAACAAACAACCGCTGGTGCTGCCGGTTTGCAGAACGAAATTGATTTCGAATTCAAAAGCGAAGAAATTCATCACAGCAGATTTTTAAATGGACCACGACTAATATGATTCAATATATCTTCTTCTGAATGCTAGAGATTGGAGGAATCAGGGACAATATCCGGAGAGACCTTCTGGGGTTAGGGGACTTTATTGTTAAAACTCCTTTTTACTTTCCTTTTTTT
>NW_007418962.1:0-549 GCF_000475195.1 Diaphorina citri
ATAATTATTATCATAGAAACAGTAATTATTATCATAAGGACAATGATACCTCACTTAGTTCATGATGAGGGTAACAAGTCATTGTTCCTAGAGTAAGACCATTTGTTTAATTACAGAGTATGGTTTGTTGGGTGTCTAGTAATTTCCTTGGTGTTTTCCACTTTTGAATTTAATATGTACTGCCAGAAGTTCTAGTGTTCTAAAATTAAGAATTTCGTGTTGAGTTGAGACTGAAAGTCTCTCCACAACTTCTGTGGATAATTCAAGTACAGAGCCAACCGATTAAACCACGAACAATCTCGTCAGAATATTGACATGACAATGTCTATGTAAGTTCAAAATATTGACTTGATTGTATATGTGTAGTGTGTAATTAATGCCATTACTACCTGAACTGCTCGACAAAGTACGTTGGAAGCTGAGCGAGATTCCAGCAAATCTGTGATCAATGGGACATAAATTCTTCCTCTGGGGCCCTTAACATAGGATTCTTTTTTCACGTCCACTTTTTATCTTTCCATTAACTCGCGTCAAGCCACTAAGACAAAT
>NW_007418963.1:0-549 GCF_000475195.1 Diaphorina citri
GAATAAGTCGACGTCGTCGAGATAGAGGGTGTGAGTAAAGTGCCGTCGACAACGAATCTGGAGCTAAATATATATATAGTTTTATCCACCCATAATTTGTTGATCTGAAATGTATGAAAACCAACTTCTATGTTGATCATTTTAAATTTGTTGATCGTTCCAAATGATCAACTTATTTGATCAACATGATGTGACATTTTTTTACATCTTTCTACAATTTTTTTTTTGACTTCAAGTCAAATTTAAATTCTTATCACACTCTTTTTATATGGTTTCGCGGGTTTTTATACAAATACGCGACGTTGCCAGCTCAGTAGAGTCTGCCTGGGGGAGGTGCTTCTCTCGCGGGGAGCAGCTCTCCTAGTAATGGGCGTACGAAGGGGCGGGGGGGCTGCTCCCCTAGAAATTTTCAAAAAGTATGCAACCTTGAAGGGGCTAGACAAAAAGTTTGAAAAAAATCGCCTGCGGCGTTGAAAATTTTACTTTTGGTGTGATTGTAGACCAAAGTTTTCAAAAATTTCGCCTGCGGCGTTCTAATTTATTTTGCTC
>NW_007418964.1:0-549 GCF_000475195.1 Diaphorina citri
TTATGGAAGCGAAATCAATTTCCAACAAACTGAGAAAAGGAAGACGAGTGTTATTATTTTGCATTAAATTTACAACCTTTGAAACGTTGAATCTTTTCCAATATCCTAACAAAGCTGGCGTTAAATTGATCACATCATCTTCACCAAACCTGAACAAGATGTGCTCAACCACTGAATCATTCCACTATCGAGCATATTCCTGCTTTGTTGACTTAACGCAAATTAGCGAGAAATAATTATTTGCTTCAAACATGCATGTGTAATGCAATGACTAGCAAAAAATTTCCTTGAGGAACGTTAGCTTGGAGTATGAAAGAGTTCACAGGTCATGATGGGGTACCATGGGGCTTCACCTTACACATCAAGTTCAAGCTAGTCTGAACTTTGCGGTGAAACTTGTACAGTGGCTCCTCATAAATCTAATAATTTGTCATTTCCACCAGAGAATCTTTTAATATACGACCAGTAGAATGACCTTCATCTTTGACTGAACCCTCGTATGGATTCTCTCCTGCATGCGTGTGTTTGGCTAGGCTGTACTGTCAGATA
>NW_007418965.1:0-549 GCF_000475195.1 Diaphorina citri
TTTTTTCAGAAATTAGTCTGGAGAGGAACAAAGTTGCTGGATTGTTGAGAAACATCGTTTCTGATGAATCGCTCGTGTTAGGCATACGTAAGCTAATCACAAAGTGTCTTTAGAAGCATGAGGAAACATGAAAATGTTTATGTTTACATAAAAAGGTTGACAGAACCTACTGAGATACGGGACAGGACAGGAGTACATGGGGGAACTGTTCTGAAACACCACAGTCGACAGTCGAAACGTGTTATCTCAGCCAGGAGATTTTGTGTAGAAAAGAAGGAGGAGGAGGAGAACAAGAAGAAGAAGAAAAGAAGAAAAAGGAAGATCAGAATAATAAGAAGAAGGATGAAGAGGAGGAGGATGAGGAGGAGAAGAAGAAGGAGGAGGAGAAGGATGAGATGAAGAGGAAGTAGATGAAGAAGGATCAGGGGGAGTAAGAGGAAAAAATACATACGAAAAAAAGAGAGGAATAGAAGAAAAAAAGGAGAAAAAGGACGTAATCCTGAACGTAAAAAAAATCATCTGGTGTGAACTTCACACGACTTTCCTTAT
>NW_007418966.1:0-549 GCF_000475195.1 Diaphorina citri
ATCGTTGTAATACATATTATCTCGATATATGTAGGTAGGTACCTACACTCGGACCTGTCTAATGGAGAATCCACAAGGGACCGGCAAATTTCTTTCATTTAGACGGGTCCCAAATTAGACAGGTTCCACTGTAATTTCAAACGTGATATTTCAAATCATGCTTTTTTTTTTGTTTAAGAGGTTTGACAGAGGGAACTGTAACTGCTATGGTCTTATCGTCCCGAAATCGAAGAGAGAAGGAAGACAGGATAGGAGAAATAAGCCAGCCGTTCCGAGAACGAACATTATCCCATCAGGATGAAATCCGCCCCGGGCGGGAATCGAACCCGCGGCCTAGGATTATCCCATCAGGATAAAATCCGCCCCGGGCGGAAATCGAACCCGCGGCCTAGCGCTTACAAGGCAGACGCACTACCAACTAAGATAACTAGGCTGGCCTATTTTCATTTAATCTCAACCATTCCAAAAATAAAAACTGATGCATTCAACCTGATATACCTAGACACTGGCTACTAATATACTGTAGGTATTTCTTCAACTAAAATAGCG
>NW_007418967.1:0-549 GCF_000475195.1 Diaphorina citri
TCCAACACCGTGAGATAGGTTTGGACCCTATCTCAGGGACACGGAAAGCAAAACAAGCAAGGTGGGAATATGAATAGGAATGAATGGCGGAAATTAAGTGTTGACTTGTTGGTCTATGAGAAAATGAGAAATCACTGTCTCAAAAGCTTTACAAGTAGGAGAATCTAGTAGGAAAAGGCAGTGAAAGAAAGGTTCAAATCTTTCGAAAATCTTCATTGTCTTTTTGGCGAAGTTCGTTTGACAAAAAAGCAAAATTAGACGCTTATGGGTTCAATTTGAGTTTGGAATTTCAACTTATTTTTTCTCCCAAGTGGATCGATAGAGGCAATGGAGGGATATCTTCGCGGAAGCCGGAGAGAAGGACAGTATTCGAGAAAGCCATTCGTTCTGAGAACAAATCTTACCTGCTTAGGTATTCAACTTATTTTTTCTCCCAAGTGGATCGATAGAGGCAATGGAGGGATATCTTCGCGGAAGCCGGAGAGAAGGGCAGCATTCGAGAAAGCCATTCGTTCTGAGAACAAATCTTACCTGCTTAGGTATCAAGGA
>NW_007418968.1:0-549 GCF_000475195.1 Diaphorina citri
TACGTACCTTTTCGTCATCTTCATCCTTTCCTTTCCAGTTCTCTGCCTTCTCTTCCATTCTTCAGGGTAGAAGATAAAGCACATAAAGGGGAAAGAGAAAAGGGCCAATGATTAGTATTCAGATATTTAGTAAGGGTATTCCTATTCCTATCTTAAGAAATGTAATAGAGAAAGTAATACACTCATCTCTTAAGGAGGAAAAAAAAAGTACTGATATGATAAGAAATGCAATATGTACAGAAGGTACGAGGACTATGAACAAGTGGTCTTTTTTTCTAATATGGGAGGGACTAGAAGCAATTTTGCCAGTTTTTGTGGAATTTTTGTCGTTGCTAAATTTGAAAACGCATTCATCGAATATTTCACCTTTCCTTTAAAATATTTAGAATTTAATACCTACAATAGAGAGATGTTGGTCCTTATGATAACATGACCCAAGTAATGTTCTAATTTAGATTTTTGCCCATGTAGGTACCTACAGAAATTTAAAATTACAAAATCATGGTTGTGGGGAAGGAGTAAATCTCTCTAATACCTATAAAAGTAGGT
>NW_007418969.1:0-549 GCF_000475195.1 Diaphorina citri
GGGATCTGTCATTTTTTGCCTAAAAAATGTATAGAAATTGACATATTTGACATGTCCGTGATGTTTATCCCAAGCTACTGAAGGTCACTCACTACCAACTACCAGAAGTCACTTCATTCCTCCACACGCTTTTATGATTCTGAATACCTAAGGGTTTTTATTTCTTCTTCCCCTCTTTCTTTTCCCCCCTCCAAAGTTATACCACTCCAATGATACTGATGCTATGCTTAAACTTTCCAATCCTGATATTTTCAAAAGTCCATATTAAACATTTTTCCTCTCCCCTCCCTCCATATCCCCTCCATCTCCTTCCACTTTTCCTCCCTCCCCTCCTCGTTCTTTCTCTCTCCTTCCCTTTCGTCCCAGAACGCCAAGCTACCTTTTACAGGAAATTTCCCCCATTCGTTTCTCGCTTCTGAACTTCCGCTTTCGAAGCTCTCTCAAAGCTCCCAGTCGCGAGGAAGCACCGTCTTCTATTCCGGGGGAGAGCACACCGCACGCTCCAGGACGCATGTGTCATGAAACGCGCGTGCGAGTCGACTAATCCCC
>NW_007418970.1:0-549 GCF_000475195.1 Diaphorina citri
TGTAGGCCTACTTGAATGAGGGAAAACGTACTTGAAACATAATGAAATAAATGGAAATACCTAACTGAATAAAATACTGATAATACATACTTAATTCAAAAGGCTGAAAGGGAGAGGGGTTATTGGTTTAGGGAGTTTAAGGGTTTTATGTACCTAGGTACCTACTCATATTGTACGTTTTATGAAAACGGTAATTTTGACATCTCCACCAATTCCTTCTTGTTATTTTTCTCGCCCTCTCTCGCCCTCTCTCTCTCTCTCTCTCTCTCGCTACCTCCCCCTCTCTCATCGTTTCTTCACTTTTGTGTCTCAAAAGAGGATATGAGAGAGAGAGAGAGAAATGAAAAGTGTTGTTGTCAAAAGACCCCTGTTTAGACCCTATGGTCCCCTGCTTGGACCCTAAGGTCCAATGCTTAGACCCCAAGGTCCCCAACTTGGACCCTAAGGTCCTCTTCTTAGACCCTAAGGTCCCTACTTAGACCCAAGGCCCTGTAGCTCCGGCCCTATTCAGCCTCCATAGAATTTGTTTTCAAAATAGGGACTCAATTC
>NW_007418971.1:0-549 GCF_000475195.1 Diaphorina citri
GAGAGAGAGAGAGAGAGAGAGAGAGAGAGAGAGAGAGAGAGAGAGAGAGAGAGAGAGAGAGAGAGAGAAAGAGAGAGGAGGGAGAACAAGGTTCTAAGTTTAACAAAAATAGGTCCCTGGGGGGGCACAAAAATTAACGAAGAAATAAAACAAGGAAAATAAGTCGAAGAAGAAGGAGAAGGAGAAGAAGAAGAAGAAGAAGAAGAAGAGGAAAAATAAGAAGAAGAATAAGAAGAAAAATAAGAAGAAGAAGAAGAAGAATAATAATAATAATAAGAAGAAGAAAAATGGGAGGAGAACAATAAAAAAGAGAGAGGAAATTGGTACTTGAAGAAGAAGAGGAAGAAAGACACAGATAGACGAAAAGAGAAGAAGAGCAAGAGAGAGAGAGAGAGAGAGAGATATAAAAAATGAGTCCGCAAATTTTATTAAATAACTTTTTTTCCTCTTTTTCTCCGTCAAATTATTGAATTCAACCCACACGCCCCTGGTAGCATGAACCCTATCATCTCTGGTGACCTCACTGTTTCCTACTCGCAGGAAATAAAG
>NW_007418972.1:0-549 GCF_000475195.1 Diaphorina citri
TATGCTTACCGCTCTAATTCTATTCTATTTTATGCTTACTATTCTATGCTTACCTAGTTTTTTTTTTCTCAAATCGGCATGAATATTCTTCGTAAGGGGTACATTCAGCTTAACAACCACTCTATCATATGGCGCGTACGGTGTACGTTGAGAGAATAGAAAATCGTGTGAATATTCTTCGTAAGGGGTACATTCAGCTTAACAACCACTCTATCATATGGCGCGTACGGTGTAATGACACTCAAGTTGCTGCTCAAATCGGCATCACTGATTCTATGCTTACCGCTCTAATTCTATTCTATTTTATGCTTACTATTCTATTCTATTCTATGCTTACCTAGGTTGAGAGAATAGAAAATCGTATGGATATTCTTCGTAAGGGGTACATTCAGCTTAACAACCACTCTATCATATGGCGCGTACGGTGTAATGACGCTCAAGTAGCTGCTCAAATCGGCATCACTGATTCTATGCTTACCGCTCTAATTCTATTCTATTTTATGCTTACTATTCTATTCTATGCTTACCTAGGTTGAGAGAATAGAAAAT
>NW_007418973.1:0-549 GCF_000475195.1 Diaphorina citri
TACAGCGTTCCTAAAATAATAAATAATAATAATAATAATGCCCTAACAATAGTTTTACAATTTTCATCTGAAGTTTTATTATAGTTAATAGTTTTTTCTTCAGTTTGAGTAAGAAATAAGTAAGTACGTAATAAACACGGGGTTTTATTGCTCTAAGTTTAGTAAATTATCTTCTTCCTAGAACCTAGACCAATAGTAAGTTTTACAATTTACAACGAAGGAAAAAATGGTTTTTCTTATTCTATTATTGCTTTTTTTTTCTTCATGTTTTCTTTTTCTCCTCTTCTTCTTCTTCTTCTTTCTCCTTCTCTTCTTCTTCTTTTTCTTCTTCTTTTCCTTATTCTCTTTCTTATTCTGCTTTCTCCTCCTTTCTATTTTTTTTATCCTTTTCCTCCATTTTCTCCTTTCCTTCCACTTCTTCTTGTTTTCCCCGTCTTCCTCTTTTCTTCTCTCTTCATTTTTTTTTTTCTACAAGATTTCTCGTTCTTTTTCTCTTGTTCCTCTTTCTCCTCCTTACTTCTTCTTCTTCTTTTTTCCTTTTTTTTAGCA
>NW_007418974.1:0-549 GCF_000475195.1 Diaphorina citri
GGTACAGGCCTCGGGCGCTGGGTATGCCATCCTGCAGATGTCGGTGGATTATAATGTGGACATTGCCAAGTTCCAGACCCAACCTCCTGTACCTGCCTTTGCCCTGAACACGAGAGCTAACTTCCACGGCAGGAATCAGTCTCATATCACCTATCACTCTTGTCAAAGGTAAGAACTCGTTATTTGTTTCAATTGTTTTATTGTCTCTTTTACTCTTTACCCGGTGGAAAAAGCAGGGCAAAATGCGATTACTTTAATTACATTTCAATCATTGAACAAATGATGGAGAAGTCATTGAACAGAATAGAGTGGAGGACTATAAACCAATCTCAGGATTAATAGAATAAGACTAGATTTTAACCTAGCGTTTGGGGTGTGACACCTGTTAATGATTTACCCGGAATAATTTTCCCCTATCCAGATGGATTTTCACACATATTTTAAATTATTTTTTATTGTTCTTTATGTTTTTACTCCCATAGCTGTTATTATTTACCATGTTCACACATTATTCCTCCTGTTTCCAGATGGATTTACCAGAACGAGTCC
>NW_007418975.1:0-549 GCF_000475195.1 Diaphorina citri
ATCACAAAAGCAACAGGTGATCCACAGTCTCCTTGTAACACCCCCTTCGTTATTTCTTGGCTAGGAGTTGTCTTGTCTGAAATAAAAACTATGCACTCTGCATCGTATAAGGTAAAACAACCAATAGTCGTTTTCGTACTAATAATCGTCACTTTTTGACTTTGCAAAAAAATGAAGTAGATTTGCATTTAACGTACATAACTTCTGTTTGTGGTCTATTCCAGGTATCTTAGATGAAAAGTCCCACAGTAGATGTAGAACGTTGGGTTCTTAGAACTTCCTAGGGTTCCTCTTCCCCTTCCCTCTTCGATTTTGAGACCACAAGAGCCATAAGACCTCCTCCGTTGTTACAGTTCCCTCTATCAAATAAAAGTATGTACTATAGAAGATTTAATAAAATTAACCTTAATAAAATACATAATAATAACTAGGTTAGTATGAAATCTAGTACCTAACTACCACTCAGTTATACCTAAGTACATATTACTTTTATAACTAACTGAAAAACTGACTAGTAGTTAGTTCTGATGAAGTTTGTCACAGCTTACT
>NW_007418976.1:0-549 GCF_000475195.1 Diaphorina citri
GATCGAACCACGCCTTCCTGATTGCTAGGCGAACATTTTGGCCAGTTCACCACCGGGGCAGGTAGGTAGGTATATCCCTGGGCTAAGCTAGAGTATGATTTACCTATATTCTGTGCTAGATTTCCCGGTTACATCCTACAGTAGAGTTAAAGATTTCTCATTTTCTTATTTATTTCCCTCAAAAACTTCTCAACATTTTATCTGCCAGCCTTTCCAAAGTTCCAGATGGAAGATTTTGAAAGATGGGACTAAGATCGAAATTCATGGAGGATCATCTCATTAAATGCCTTGTACAACTAGACAATTCAGACATTTTACCACGCCAAGACATGACAAGCCCTCCCTACATCTCTTCTTTTTCTTACCATTAATTACCTACTCCCCCTATCTCTTTTCCCTTAACCTATAAATTTTTAATTAACTACTTGAAATCTAATCTGCCTGGCTGTCTTCTTTTCTTTCTCCGCTGTCGTAATTAGTAGAGGCGAGAGGAAGGAGGAGAAGGATTGAGGGAGAGGGAGAATGCGAGGAGGAAGAATGGAAAGGGAA
>NW_007418977.1:0-549 GCF_000475195.1 Diaphorina citri
TGATTTTCAAGTCAAATCTAGTGATTTTTTTTCCTCGAATCTAGTGATTTTTTAAAATTTGGAGTGGAGACCCTGGTCGCAATTTATTTTTAAATAGTCAAATCACAGATCCAGGAGGTCAATACAAGACCTTTTTTTTTTACTCGGTGCGGACTGACGGTCCGTATGGTCCGCACTTCAAAGTCTGACAAAATCAACGAGAAAAAAAAAACATACATTAGATAGATACCAAATAGAAAAAAAATAAAAATGTAATTGTCAACTAGTTTTAAGACCTATCTTTATGTATATTATTATCACAATAAAATCAACATATACAGGGTGTCCCGCGAACGACTGTACAACGCTTGAGGGTTGATGCAGGACCTAAAGGGCTACCAGAAAAAGCTATCTGGACAGATCCGATTTTCAACAGGGGCGGAGTTATGAAGGATTTCCTGTTTTTCGACATTTTTCATACCTCGTCAACTGAAAACGCCTTTATCTCTTGAACCAATAAAGATAATAAAAAATTGATTGCACCGTTGAAAAGAACACAAAATTTACTAA
>NW_007418978.1:0-549 GCF_000475195.1 Diaphorina citri
CGCGTTCAAGCTTCTGACAACACTGCAAAATCCGGACCAGGTCAAATTCCAGCAGTTCGCCGGACTTATGCGCTACTATGCGCCGGACAAAAGTAAGTCACTTAGATTTGATTTTTTTTTCAAACTAATAATTAGTATTATTTATTTATACTTACCACTCGAGTAGGACTTAAAAAATCCGTTACTTAAAAAGTCCGTTTACTATTGAAACATCTCCTTGACACAAGAGACAGACTTTGGGAAGCAAACCACTGTCTTTCAAAAAAAGACTTTGAAAAAAAAAGAAAGAAAAAAAAAAAAAATCGTTCAGAGGCCCTCTTTCAGATAACCATTGAAAATACATAAGTGGCTCGTCGCAGTTTTTTTTTCAAACTAATAATTAGTTTTATTTATCTATACTTATCACTCGAGTAGGACCTAAAAAATCCGTTACTTAAAAAGTCCGTTTACTATTGAAACATCTCCTTGACATGAGAGACAGACTTTGGGAAGCAAACCACTGTCTTTCAAAAAAAGACTTAAAAAAAAGAAAAAAAAAAAAAAAAACGT
>NW_007418979.1:0-549 GCF_000475195.1 Diaphorina citri
CAAAGGAGTTAATTACGTACCTATAGAATTTCAAAATGCAAAAAAAGGAAGACTGAAAAGGAAAGAAGATAAATAGAGAGAGAGAGAGAGAGAGAGAGAGAGAGAGGGAAAGGGTGATTAATTAATTCCCCTTTTTTTTCTTCGTTTCGTTCATTTTGGACGATGTTGCAAACCTACTTAATGAGAGAGAGAGAGAGAGAGAGATTGACTAATGAAAAAAAGAGAGAGGTAGAAATAAATAGACACAAATATAAATGAAGGAGAAAGATAATGAGAGAAGAGAGAGAGAGGGAGAGACTGATGAGGGGAAAAAGAGTTAAAAAGGTAGGTAAAAAATGTAGGTATAAAAAAAGGTAATAATACCTACATAGGTACCTACACAAATGAATGAACAAGAGGGATAACGAGAAGGAGAAAGAGAGAGAGAGAGAGAGAGAGAGAGAGAGGGAGGGATATAATGAGTGAAGGAAAGGAGAGAGAGAGAGAGGGAGGGATATAATGAGTGAAGGAAAGGAGGGAGAGAGAAATTCCCCAGAGTAGCATATTATA
>NW_007418980.1:0-548 GCF_000475195.1 Diaphorina citri
TTCATCAATGTACAATCTATGTGAATATCCTTGTACATAATTTTTATTCTTCAATAGTCTATAGGTCTAACACGCTATGCTAGCTACTTCTATTGGATTACGCCAAGTAATGTAATGTACCTTGCACGTAGGTACATTCTTCTAGTCAAGTAGATATGTGGTTCAGAGTGGAATATTTCTAGAGACTCAACTAAAGACCTAAAGAATATATTGTTGGTGTTGCTGGTATGTTTCTGGATTAGGGAATACATAATTGACCGAACGATAGTGAGGTCTATGTTTTAATTCACCCGTTTTGCATTTGGTTTGGATGTTTGTTTGAATATTCGTTCCGCTATAACTCGCGATTGCCTGGTCCGATTTCGATTAAATTTGGTACAGGAATTTAAAGGATCAAGGCACGTCTGAAGTTCAAATTTGGGATCCCAAATGCTATCAGAAGTGGACCTAATGCTATTAGAACTAGACTCTACAATCTTTATTAGAAATAGACCTCACAGAACCTACTTAATATTGCTATTATTAACAACCGAGAGTGAACAGAGCTA
>NW_007418981.1:0-548 GCF_000475195.1 Diaphorina citri
TTGATCGACGGCCGTTGACTATGTGTGGACACACCCTTAAGCCCAGGACTACAGGTCCATAAAGTTCCGTACACAAAACTCACACTGATCCTTAGGTGTAGGGGAAAACAGTTCTAAAAGTTGGGTTAAGCTCCTCATTTCAACATGAACCAAAATAAATTATTGTTAATCTCACTATGAGCATGATCGGAGACTGTTCGAAGACTGTTCACGGTCTTCCCAGTTTTCAGCACGAAGCGGTAAGCCGGGTCCTAAGATGATTCACATCTCAGATTCTGAGAAGTGAGGAGGATTAAATCCAAGCCATCTAGAATGGTAGATTATGTTGATAAATAGGTAGGTAAGTATAGATATAAGATTGGTAGGTATGTAGATAGATAGGTACATAGGTAGTTAACATCATAGCACTCCAGTAGGCTAAGTTCTAAGTTTACTGGTATAGTATAGTTTAGTCACTAGGTTAACAGACATGGTGGTACATAGCGACTGGTATTGCCACCATGCGAGGAGGATGACATAATTTCTCCAACTAGTTATTATGCTACCCA
>NW_007418982.1:0-548 GCF_000475195.1 Diaphorina citri
TCAGGTTTCTAATATTTCAAGTGTACCTAGACCTACTTATATGTAGTTGTCATGCCCTAGTTATGGTTCTGGCTTGTAGACAGCGCACCTGGGCAGCTGGGCTGATAGTTAGGGAGATAACCTGCCCATATGGTGACGTCATGGAAAAGTAGACATAAGTGATTTGAAAGTTGAAAGTGATCCCATAAAATTAATAAAAAGTGAAAAGTACCTTTCTACAAATGTGTAAAGTACCTATATGTATGGTCCGGAATTTTACATCTTTACAACTCAGTTTTGGTAGATACTTACTTACTTATTTGTGTCCGAGATTTCTCCTGTATGAACATCAAATTGTTTTCCTCCAGAATTCCGCGACAGTTATGGCTGCTGGAGTACAGTCATAAAGATCTTGCTTTGTGCAGGTAGTGCCAATGTTGGTGCAGACAAGTAGATGGGCCTCGTCTTGTGTTTCGCCACAACCACATATGTAGGTCTCCTTGAATTTCCTCCGAGTACCCCCACTTAGCCAGGGTTTTCTTACATCGGGAAACGCCCACTCTGAGTCT
>NW_007418983.1:0-548 GCF_000475195.1 Diaphorina citri
GAGAAGAGGAAGATTAGGGGAAAGGAAAGAGGCGAGAAGAGAAGATTAGAGATGAAAAGAGGAAGAGAACTAGAGAAGAATGAGAACGAAGAGAAGAAGAAGGGAGAGAAAAAGAGGTTAGGATAAAAGCGAACGAGAAGAGGGTGAAAAAGAGGAAGAAGGAGGAGAAGGAAGAGAAGAGTAACGGAAAGAGGAGGAAAATAGGATATTTGAGATGGAGACTGGGAAGGGGAGAAGAGGAGAATTAAGAGGGAGTAGAAGGAAGAAGAAGAAGAAGAAGAAGAAGAAGAAGAAGAAGAAGAAGAAGAAGAAGAAGAAGAAGAAGAAGTGGAAGAGGGTAGAAAAAACTATTTTATGAGCCTTACTCCTGTCTATCTGCACATAGGGGCTGTTTTCAGGAGTATCTTTTATTCGTTTCTCTAGATCTTTCAAAATTTTTGGTAATTTAGATTTAAGGCTTGAGAGGTTGATGGTTCAAGTCCAAGTCAAGGCGTAAAAATTAGCATTTTCTATAATAAATGGCGTGAGATCTTTTTAGGTTTTTTTTT
>NW_007418984.1:0-548 GCF_000475195.1 Diaphorina citri
GATGTTCTTGAAAATGACCGAGACCAAGGCGGTAAGTGCTTGAAAATGACCGGGACCAATGCGGTAAGTGCTGCAGATATTCGTATACCTAAATTAAATGGTTACCTTTAATGGAGGGTATGGAGGGGTAGGATAAAGGAGGTTACCGCCGACTCCAAATAAGATTGGGATAAAGTGCAGTAAAAGAAGAAGTGGCACTTGTTCTACACGTAGGTATACCTACAATCTACCTTCTTCCACCGTTTATAATGCAGTTGGGATTTCTAAGCTTTTTTTTTCTTTTTTTTTACCAATGACCTAAAAGCTTTATTTTCTTACCCTGTTGGCTTTTTTTTCAAAGGTGAAATCGTTCATATTGAAAAAAGTGGTAGGTAAAGTCAATGTATATTATTGAACAATTCATCTCTAGGCCTTTCTTGAGGAAAAACCTTGTTCAGTGGATTTCGATGCTCAATCTCACTTTCCTCCACAGGATTCGAAAATCCTGCTCAGCAACCTCAAACTCTGGGTGTGCAGCGGTGAGACCCTCTCCCGATCTCTCTGTCTGG
>NW_007418985.1:0-548 GCF_000475195.1 Diaphorina citri
AGATAAGCAATATAGCTATAATTGAAAATTCAGCCTCCCCCTTCCTTCTCTCTCACACCATTGGAATGATTGTCCAACAGTTTTGAATTTAAGGGAAAAGAGAGAGAAACCCCACCAACTAGTGATTTGCAAAAGTTATTCAAATATTTTTTAATGGCATGGAAAAACATAGAGCTGGAGGATTTATATAACACACATTGTTAAACGCAAGAATTATGAATAACTAATGCTAGAATTCACAATAATTCACAGATCTACATGGCAAGAATTATGAATAACTAACTAATGCTAGAATTCACAATAATTCAAAGACCTACATGGGTACCTAACCTAGGCATGGCAATATGTTACGCTTGATCCACCAGTAATTATGTGTTTTATAGTTCATACATACCTACCTACCTACTTACCTTTTCAAGATGTAACTAAGTAAGTTGGCAGGTACATATATTAGATGAGCAATTATCAATTCAACAATTTATAACAGCATCAGGTAATGAGTGTGACTATACCTACCTGGCATATACATATAGCCATATAAATGAATA
>NW_007418986.1:0-548 GCF_000475195.1 Diaphorina citri
AAAGTAGCTACTCAATTGTCCTCACGAGGCTGAGTGCACCCCGAACTCCAAGCACAGAGCCGAAAAAAACCTCGGCCCGGCCGGGAATCGAACCCGGGCCTCCTGCATGCAAGCCTAGTGTAAAAGGCATATTTTATTCCATCTTATACGTAGGTATACCTACATTTTATTTATATCTAAAATTTTCGACACCCTGTATAACATCGACTTCCTCGCATACCTCCTGTATGTTTCGACACCTTGACCACTTTTCACTCCCCCTAGCTTGTCAGTAGTAACGTACAGACAGGTAGTTTATAACATATAAACAGTGCTTCTCAACCTATGTGCCGCGGCACCCTAGTGTACTGCAAGGTCGCCCTACCGCGAGATTTGGGATTTTTTTTTTTTTCTTAAATAAAGATCACAAAACTGATGAGACAAAAACCGCAGGCAAAATTAAAAATCTGGTGTGAACATCACACGACTTGCCTTATCCTAATGAATGATGCTTATTATTTGGGTGTTCTTGTTCTTATACCCTAAAATTTTATAATATCTCTAACCGT
>NW_007418987.1:0-548 GCF_000475195.1 Diaphorina citri
ACTGACCATCGAAAATTTGACCCGATTACATTACTTTCCTTCCTATAGGATAAGGAAAGTAAAAAGGAGTGAGATCCCTCACAAAAATACAAATGTGAAAAAAAGGCCAAGTCCTATCCAAAAATGTCGGTCTATAAAAGTGGTGAGATCAGAAAATTAAGGCCAAGTCTGCATTCCCAGTTTTTCGTGTCTGCTGAAAATGCTGGATCTCAAATACTTCAACCTTCTCTCAATTTCAAGTTGGCAATGTTTTCCTTTTATTTTCATGTTAATAATAGGTATTTTATTAATTTGAGAAGGAAAACATTGTTAAGTTGAAATTGAGAGAAGGTTGAAGGAATTGAGGTCCAGCATTTTCACCAGACACGAAAAACTGGGAATGCAGACTTGGCCTTCATTTTCTGATCTCACCACTTTTATAGGCCGACATTTTTGGATAGGGACCTGGCTTTTTTTTTTTTACATTTGTGTGTTTTGTGGGGTTAAGATATAAATTCCATGAACTTACCTAGTATTGCCAAACAAAATACCACTAATAAACACATGCT
>NW_007418988.1:0-548 GCF_000475195.1 Diaphorina citri
AAGAGCATGCTACGACACAGACCACATGAGTCTAATGTAGCAGTTGTTTCATTGCTACGAAATAAAAACAGTGGTGAACACATACATGTACCATTAGAACATTTGCCATAGAAAGAGAGAGATAGAGAGTGAGCGAGAGAGATTGAGTGAGAGAGAGAGAGACATAGGCGGTTCTTGCCTAAATTTTTGGGGGGGCTTGATTTTGAAGGTATCTACACCTTCAAAATTTTGATTTAGCTTTATGTAAAAAATCTGGTGTAAACATCACACGACTTTCCTTATCCTATTGAATGATGCTTATTTGAGTATTATTTTACCCTAAAACTTTTACCTATCTCTAAGTTTAGTCGGTATAGCTGAAAACCGCCAAAAAACGGTCGAAATCCGTCCAAAAGCGGTCAAAATACCGCTAAGCTATTTTAACTAAACGTTTTCTGTTGCATCCTTGTCACATTTGTGAACTACATACAAAATTTCAAGTCTCTAGCTCATACCGTTCCCGAGATATTATTAAACTAGACCGAAAACCGCCAAAAAGCGGTAAAATG
>NW_007418989.1:0-548 GCF_000475195.1 Diaphorina citri
TCATCACTTTGGAAGTTATGCATGTAGAATTTTGTAGATACCTAATAGCTACAAGCAAACCTACATTTATGTAGGTAGGCTATGTTGCTATTTACTTACCAGGCTTTCTTGAATACAACTGGATGAAGATAAGTTCATTATTCAGATACGTTCGTAGATATAGATCCGAGCTCCGAGCCTGATATTTTTCGACACAAGTGAAAATGATAAACACCATAATATCACATAATAATAGCACCTAAAAATCAGAAATCAGGTACCTCAATAAAAAAACGAACAAAGGCCCCGGTCGGCAAGCTGAAAGGAAAAGGGCCCCGAAACACAAAGGAATTCCAAATGTAAAGTGTCATTGTAAACATCGGTGTGAGATGGTTTTTGCAAAACGCCGCTTTCCCACACAATCCTCACAGATCTTGAGTGGACCTTTTTGATTTCGTGTTTGACTTTCACACTTAATAACAACGTGCTATTCTCAAACATCAGACGAAATGCCGCTTTTATTTACTTTTTCGTTTTCGCTAGGTCCGAGCGACAAGGTGCCGTTTTTT
>NW_007418990.1:0-548 GCF_000475195.1 Diaphorina citri
GAATCATACAAAATTTCGTCCTCTTCTTTATGTTAATTTTTTGAGTGCACTCAAAACCGAGTGAATCTTTGAGTGCACACAGAAACGAGTGCACTCAAAGTAGAATGCATTGGAGACTTTCATTTCCACTTTCACCTCCATTTCCACTTTCACCTCCACTTCCGCTTTCGCCTCCACCTCCATTTTCACTTTCACCTCCACCTCCATTTTCACTTTCGTCTCCACCTTAAATTTTGCCTTCACCGCCATCTCCACTTTCGCCTCCACCCCTATTTCCGCCTCCACCTCCACTTTCGCCTCCACCCTCACTTTTGCCTCCACCTCCATTTTCGCCCCCCTGTCCATTTTCACCTCAACCTCCATATTCGTTATAGGTACCTAAGTGGTATGATCCATTTCCCCTCACCCAAACCACCCACCTGTTGATTATTATTATCCTTATTGGTACTTGTGCAGAAGTCACATCCATAGAATATTGCTACCAAAGGAACTGGCACAAACGAGCAGTGACCAGTGTTATTATAGGGTTAGGTTAAATGCAAGAAGGA
>NW_007418991.1:0-548 GCF_000475195.1 Diaphorina citri
AGTGACCTCTAGGATATCTTAGTTCAGAGCCTGAGTTACTCCTGCTAGGTTACACAGCAGACATAACACTGGTCTCATAGATATGGATAACCTTGATTGAGACGTTTGTACCTACAGATATGATATCTAATGATTTGTATACTCTTTCGAATAGGAAATGACATTTCTAGAAAGGAACACAATTAGTGTGACCAACAGCATACTTTTTTTACTTTCCTTATCCTATAGGAAGGAAAGTAATCTATTTGGCCTTGAGGCCCGTACCTAGTGTTATACCTTGACCCCAGTAGACACACAAATTTCATATGTGTCTACACACTCATGTTTCAACTTGGTCATACAAGTACAATCTATCAAAAGATCAGTAGCTCTCAAGCACACTTTTGTACCAGTTATGATGTTTAAAATCAAGTTAGATGATAAAACTGGCAAACATCTCACTAAACTTATTGCCAATAAATACTCATGATAGGTTAGCTAAAAAACAGTCATCTCTGTTGGAAACTAGTATAGAGAGCCTAATCATATCATCACTATAAGGCTACATC
>NW_007418992.1:0-548 GCF_000475195.1 Diaphorina citri
CCACCCCTCTCTTCTTGTCTAACCACCCATCCCCACCCTTTTCTAGTCCCCACCCCGAAAAAGTTCCAAAATGTTTCGGGCCGGAAAAAAAGTTGCATATTTCCGGCCTTTTTTTGTCGTTCTCCAAAGTTTGACTTTGCCTATAAAAGTGCACAGGAGAAAAGTTGAGGCCTAAAACTCGGATACTTGATACTATCAAGTTGATAGCTACCTAGAATATTGACCGAAAAGAGGCCTTAGACGAATTTTGCACTTTAGTTGTCTGTCATATCATCTGTCATTATTGTCTGTCTGTCTGTCATTAAGTATTCATGTTGGACTGGTGATTTTGTTGGTTCGTCTGTTTGTTTCGCCATAACTCTGAAATGGTTTGTCCAATTTTGATTGAAACTTGTCAAAAAATGATTAAACTGGTGAAAAACTTTGGTGATGACTTTTCGGGCCCCCAAGGGCGCTTATGGAGCCCTCTAGAGGCCGCCACTCTCGTCAAAGTTGATTTTGATTAAAATCGAACAAACTGTTTGCGAGATTTTGTGAGTTAGAACTTG
>NW_007418993.1:0-548 GCF_000475195.1 Diaphorina citri
ACGGCTTCTGCCCTTCAAGCAGCATTTTCTCCCAACAAATAGGGACCTACTGTTAGGTAGGTAGAAAGGATAGGTAGAATAGTCATAATTATTTTTCTTGAAGAATCCTGGTCTGAATTTATTTAAATGCCTTGAGAAGAGGGAAAATCCTTTATAACTCAGTTCGGATTCCACAAGACAAATTAAGGAGCGCGGTAGCACTCCGCCCCGCCAAGTCAAGAAAGTTTGATATGACTTATCTAGATGTACCATTGTTAGAATAGAATAGAATATACCTTGTTTATCCTGCTGGGATAGGACTGAAAAGTCCCTTTACCCCCGCAGTCTAACCAAGGTCTCATATATTTTGTTACTACTGCTGAAGTAGGCAATGTAAGTATGTATAGGTATCTTTATTTTAGCACCTATTCATAGGTATGAGTATATAGGTAGGTAGATGGAAAGAGAAAATTTGGCCACATTATCAGTGGAGATAAGAGTATATTCATGTCTAGTATTTTGGATACGTCCCAGCAAATTGTTGTAAATTATCTCTTTTTTATTTCCAA
>NW_007418994.1:0-548 GCF_000475195.1 Diaphorina citri
TCTTTCCAAACTTCATCTTTTACTATGCTGTCGTAAGCTTTTCGAAAGTCGACGAATAGGCAGTGTAATTCTTTGTTACCTTTCTACAGAGGGAAACTATAACAATCAGAGTCCTTGTCCAGAATGGTTTGATTTGTGAGCATACCGCCAAAAAGGGGGTCCAACGAGACCACCAAAAAGGTTGTGAACCACTTCTTCCTACCTCATGTACCTACCAGTACCCACTACCTAATGTACAGTTCCCACTTTCCTGTAGGTATTCTGTACCTACTTACTGTACCTATGTATTTCTCTATACCTACTCAGTACCTCATCTGTACCTACTCAGTAGGAAGGTAGGTAGGTGGTACCTCCTCTGTACTTTACTGTACCTACTTGAAAAAAGTTTTCAAAAAAGTTCTTAATAAAGTCGTGAGGAGAGGAAAATGGAAAAACGGAAAAATGGGAATATTTTAAGGCACAACGCTGCAGGATTGAGTTAGTTGAAGTTTGCGGTGGATTTACAGACTGAGTGGAACTATTTTGAGGTTTTAGCTAGTTCAGTACTG
>NW_007418995.1:0-548 GCF_000475195.1 Diaphorina citri
AGAGAAGACTTAAATCGTTGCTTATGTCACTGAATTGGAAATTTGTCTTCCTGAAGCCTGACTGAAGTTACTGCCTTGCATGACATCGATTTTTTTTTTTTTAAAGCTGAAGTAGGTAATAATAATGGTGGATTTTATCCGAAACAAATAAGAGGTTCATTCTCGGAAAGGTTAGCTTTCTCCTTTGCAATTTAATGTTGCTAGATTTTGGTCTAGCGTGTCTTGGGGTGCGGCACCTGTTGTTGATTTATCCGCATCCCCACTGTTGTATTAATGATGTCATGAGTGGTTATTTTTATTATTTCTTCGTGTGGTTGTATTGTAGGTAATATGAGTAAAAAAAAAAATTGTTACTTATTATTATTAGCTTTCTCCTATCCTGTCTTTTTTCTCTCTTCACTTTCGGGACGATAAGACCTTTTGGGCAGTTACAGTTTCCTCTACCAATCTGAATCAGAACAAATCCTCCGAATTGTTTCTATCAGAAGTTGTGTGCAGTTCTCATCAGAAACCTGTCTGAAAGTTTATAAACCGATCCTAGAGAAAGA
>NW_007418996.1:0-548 GCF_000475195.1 Diaphorina citri
CTCATTCTCTCTTCAACTGTTGCGAAGACAGTGTCGCGATTACGTCTAGCGAAGAAAAAGTGTTCGTTAACCACGTTGGAATTAATTTTTTCTCTAGTTAAACTTTAATTAAAAAAAAAAAAAAATAGAAAGTATCTACCTAAAGACAATTAAATATAAAATAGAACCTAAGAGCCTGGACAATTAAATAAAAATTTCTTTTCAAAGTGAATGGTAAATTGTTTGTGTAGATTTTTTAGACAAAAATTGTTTCTTTTTACCTCTATCTTTAACAACCTGTAAGTAAAGAAAGCGAAAGTGAAGTTCTTTTTCGGATTTGTGTGTTTTATGTCCTAAAACGGAGTATCTGTCCGTTATTTGATTTATATCCGTACCTACCTGACTAACTGCTTACTGTTAAGTAAAGACAATACTTCTTGAAGAAATAACTTGATTGTAGATCTCATTGCTACACCTAAATAATTATTTGCTTAATCAAGTTAGTATATTTGATGAAAAATATCATTACAAATAGCTGGCAGGCTAATTCTTTTATTAAACTAATACCA
>NW_007418997.1:0-548 GCF_000475195.1 Diaphorina citri
TACACTCTTTTTTCTCCCCCTCTCTCTCTCTCTCTCTCTCTCTCTCTCTCTCTCTCTCTCTTCTTTTTCTTATAACACACTCATGATCGGGATTCGGGCGTTGTTTTTGGCAGTATCTTTTCTTTTTTGTGTCCTTTCCTTTTTTTATTGTTCTTTCCATTATCCTACGTATCTCTGTGGAAAAAAAAACTGAGTGAGTAGGTATTTTGGTTTTTTTTTGAAAATGGACAGCATCCCTCTATTAGTCTAATCTCTTTCTGGCTGTTCTTCCCTTTCAATCATAAATAATCAGTTTCCACTTTCCACAGGGATTGATTTCCTGTAAAATCCATCATGTTCTACAAAATATTTGCATGCATATAGGTACTTACCTACCTACAATGTCACCCAAATATCAAGAATGTTAACAAAGTTCTGATATCTCATCAAAACGAGCTACTAGCAGAGCTTTTCCGATAAAAGAAGATAGGTACCTACAAATGTTATCTATAATAAATAATAATATATTGTAGATACCTATAAACTACAGTATACATATCACAGCTAAA
>NW_007418998.1:0-548 GCF_000475195.1 Diaphorina citri
CATTTTACACGAATTTCAAAATTGTCTAACACAAAATATTCGACTCTTTCCAATTGGATTTTAAACTTGTATAACCTAAAACGTCGTTTGGCATTCTATAAAATGCCTAGGAAAATTGTGAAATAGGAATCATTTCACGATTTGCCCAATCAAAAATTGGTCATATTAGGCATTTTATTTTATGAAATGCCGGATTATATAGAATGTCGGTAACATATATAACATTGTAACATCAATCAGCTGTTGAGTGGGGGTGCACCCAGAAGAAGATTACCGGTGAAGAAGGAGAACTCATTTGCTTATGGAGAAACTGAATTCCATCGGTTCAGGCGGCCTAGAACTCAACATATGATGTATCTGAGAAGACAGGCCAGGTATAGCAGAGTGTGGATTTTGTACTGAAATATGTACATCGTACTTAGTGTGGTTTTAAAGTGTGCCATTTGTTGAGTTTTAAAGTGTGGTACTAGAATAATAATAATAGTGCTTATTTATGCTGCTCGCATAGGACTGAAAAGTCCCTTTACTCCAGCAGTAGGCTACTACTA
>NW_007418999.1:0-548 GCF_000475195.1 Diaphorina citri
AGTAGGTAACTAGGTGCATACGATGTCAGTGGGCATGATGTAGAACCTAGCTGGCAGGTATGTCATTATTTGTGACAGAGTAGGTACCTTCTTATAGGTATTAGTCACCTATGTACCTATAGGTATATAATCATGAATATTTGTGGTAGCTTCTTCTGCTAATAAGATATCACTTGTTTTATGAACTGAAATACTTACAGCTACAGACCTTCTAAAAACAAATTGTTTAATATTGGCATTAATTACTCAAAGGTAAATACTTGAGCCACGAATTTAGGAGTGTTGTATAGGAATAGGAAGATTATGTATGTATATTTGATGCTAAACTTTACTTACGTCTCAGCCTGAATGTAATCCGTCGAATTATTTTGAACCGAAGCTTTCTTTGGATTTTCTTCGCCATGTTGACACAGGAATTTAGCTGTTTTTTATGTCTTAAATGGCTTCACTGCTCACTATCACAAAGTACTTATCTAAATCTTACTATGTCAGTGTATGTTTCATATGCTCTTTTGAAATGAGTAATTATGTAGGTATATCGGTATCTC
>NW_007419000.1:0-252 GCF_000475195.1 Diaphorina citri
ATATTGCACATAAGGTCGTGACTTGAATCGTTGGTGAGCGAATTGAACTGTGTTCCGACACCTAATTTTTGATCATAGGATATTATTAAGAAAGCCGAGAAAACGAGCTTTCCAACCATGTATGTCACATTTGGACGAAATTTCTCTAAACTCCCAGTGTGAATGAAAGTTCGTGCGAAAAAAATTCCCATATACTGCATATAAGGTCTCGACTAGAATCGTTGGTGAGCGAATTGAACTGTGTTCCGACAC
>NW_007419001.1:0-548 GCF_000475195.1 Diaphorina citri
TTAATTTGTTTTCATTGTTTACACTTCACAATATTGCTCCGACCAGTTGCATTTAATCAGAACCCGCGGATTTGATCGTACACATATCATCCGGGTTCTATTCCCGGCAGACCAGGAAAATTCCCAAGTGTTTTGTTGAAATTTTAGGTACCGTAGGTATTTCACGCATATTTCAATTGGCGGGCTTGTACAAGTGAATTGGAAAATTTCAAAATGATGGAGAACTTGGCTCGGGGACAACATAGTCTCCCTCTGACCTTCAGGGTCACTGATGGACTTGGACTTTGGTGGAGGTACATATTCATAGTTCATACCTAAAGCACAAAATTATTTAGTGGAAACATTTATATTTATATGTACCTACCTATAGGAAAATTTAGTAGACATAAAAATACACCACAGTAGGACAGTAATTTTTCAACGACCTATTCATTCAAAAGCGCCTCTCTCTAGCTCAATCTCTCTCCCTCTCTTTCTTTAATCTCTCTCTCCTCTCTACCTTCCTTTCCTCCCTCTATTCTCTCTCTCTCTCTCTCTCTCTCTCTCTC
>NW_007419002.1:0-548 GCF_000475195.1 Diaphorina citri
TGCTTGAGCTGAGTGGAGAGGAGTACCATGTAGTTAGGTCAGTATACCTCCAACACCATGTAGTTTGGTCAGTATACCCTTAAACCAAAGACTGAAGAGTGGATGAAGAGTGGAATTCATAATCGTGAAGAATGTGCCGCGCGCCGTTTAATTCCTAAAACCAAACTGCCAAACTCTCTACCTAAGCTACTGCAAAAGAAACAAAATGAAGCGTTTGGGAACTTCTCAAACTAAAGGGTATATCAGAAAAGATATTCTTCTTTCCTTTGAGTTTCAACGCCACTACTGTACAGACTCCTATTTGCTTGGAGAGAGATATTCTTCCAGCTTGGAGAGAGAGACTAGAAGTGTCCTGGGAGACGAAACGAAGCGAAAGAAGGCAGGAAACAGGATTGAGAAGGAGGAGGAATAGGAAATATGGGAGGGAGAAAGAAGAGAAAATATAGGAGAGAAGGGGAAGGAAGGAAACGGGATTGAGAAGGAGGAGGGAGCAGGAATGAATATAACTTTGCAGCGGGCGTGAGAAATGTATTATTCAGATGAGCCTT
>NW_007419003.1:0-548 GCF_000475195.1 Diaphorina citri
AGAGTCATGAATTATGACGTCATCGTCTACGGGAGCGTATGCCGTGACGTCAAACTTCACGATTTACCGGTATTTTTTGAATCGATTGATCTCGGTATCTAGAAGTCGTAGAAGAAAAAGAAAAATTCCGTTGGTCCTCATTTTTCCTGCTCTGTGACTTTGAAACATCACCCAAGTAAGCGCAACTGATCTATTGCTGAGGTCTTATATGGTCCCGAGACCTGAAAATTCTGTTTTTCTTTAAATCTGTTGAATTTTGAAAGGTTTTATCATTTTTTTCTTTAAAACTGTTAGGTAATTGTAATTTGTTTATTTGCATCATGTGCCTCCCTCTCTCCCTTCCTCTCCTTATAGCCTTCTCTTATTATCCCCTGCAGGTATTATGCAGGTGCCTTATGCCACAAAACAATGCAGTACCTACCTTAATGTGCTTTATTATTAAATTTGTAAGACCTTGTTTAGACGGCGAGAGTGAAGGGACTTTTCAGTCCTATGCTTGTAGTATAAACATATGAACAAGGTATTTTTTTCTTTTTCAGGTGAAAAAC
>NW_007419004.1:0-548 GCF_000475195.1 Diaphorina citri
GTACATAGTTGAATTTTTATCTACGAAATTTTCGAAACCCAATTATTTATGTTATTAATATTTAAAATAAATGAAAAAATGATTTAATAATGAAAATAATATTTTAAACTGAAACAATTTTTGCTTTTTATTTTTCTTACATCTATGGTGAAATTTAATTTGGTGGTCAAGTTCAGTACAGCCAAGTTCGCTTGGATGGTATAGTGCATCTGCCTTATAAGTGCTTGGTCGCGGGTTTGATCCCTGCCCGGGTCGAAAGACCCCACTTTATCCTAGAAGATTCGTTCTCGCAATGATTGACTTTCTCCTATCCTATCCATTTTTTCTCCTTGATTTATGGACGATAAGACCTTAGCAGTTTCAGTTCCCCCTATCTAACTAATAAAAAAGTTCAATATTTTTAGCCATTTCTGTCAAATTTCAATACAACTGAAGGAAAAATCGTTCAGTTTAAATCTTGAAACTCACTTGCTTGTTCATAAGAAATCGATTGGCCTTTTTAAACACCCTGTATTTTGAGTTCGCCTCGGTTTTTGTTCCAATGTTAT
>NW_007419005.1:0-548 GCF_000475195.1 Diaphorina citri
TATGACGAGGATGCAAGGCTTTGCACTGCAGGTGAGTTTGGTACTTGTTCAGAAGTCACGTCAATAGAGTTGATATTTTCAGAAAATTGCCACAAAAAGAAGCTGTCACAAATGAGCCGTGACCAATAATATTATAGGGTTAGGTTGAACACAAAATGAAGCTTTCACAATTTGATGTCCTACTAAACTGGCAGTCTAATTGTACCTAATTGTACGTTCGAATTTATTTAAATTGAATAAATTTGATTTTTTTTTAATATTATTACCTTGCTGAAAAGTCCTTTGAAGTTTTACAAAAGTGCACAAAAATTGTTCAATAATAGAGTACCAAATATAGGTACATTACCCAATATAGGTACATTTTTACTGTATCTACATCAAAAAGTGAGTGAAAAAAAAATCTCGAATTTTTTTCGCCTTTGTTCTCAATGAACTCAAATTTCCATTTTGTCGTTTGAAATAGGATCGTCCTTTTGAAACCGAACTCTTCTTGTGTGCAAATTATTTCGTGGGACCTACGTAGTGGGACAAGAAGTTGAAACACAATA
>NW_007419006.1:0-548 GCF_000475195.1 Diaphorina citri
ACAATTATTTCATTATCGCTCGCATTTCCGCGTATCTTGCAGTTTTTATCCAAGTAATGGTTTTATATAACGGCACGGCTGAATCCGTTTTAAATTCCTATTTGTTTGTTAATGTTATTGCCTAACTCTTCTACTTTGCTATTAATTCTAAATTTTAATAGAGTTGGTAATTTCAAATTTACATTAAATTTATTATTCTTATTGCTTCTTCCTTTTCTTAATTATTTTACTCTTCCAATTGCTTTTCATTTTCTATTTTGTTATTCACAATTTATTCTATTTCAAATATCTTTCTTCTCTTTTATTTTCTCTAATTTATATCTTCTATTTTGCATGTATTGTTATTTTCACATTTTGTTACTTTCCTATCTCAATTTCTTTTAACTCTTCTTTTGTCCCTGATTTCGCTTTAATTGTTGACTGTCATTCTATAAACTTCTTATTGTCATTCTATAAACTGTCATTCTATAAGTTTCTATAAACTTCTTTCGAATTTCTCTTCTACTCCTAGGTATTCTATAAATTTCTGTTCCACTAATTGTTTCTTT
>NW_007419007.1:0-10618 GCF_000475195.1 Diaphorina citri
AGCTATCGTGTCGTTTTGAACACGGTTATTGCGTGCCGCCAGCAAGGTGGTCCAGCTTCGTTGACTACGATTCACGAAATAACACGAAGTAACCCGAATCAGCTATCCTGCCTCTGGGTCATTGTGTGCCCTCAGCGAGGTGGTCCACCTTCGTCGAGTTACAAACCCACCCGAAGCTGGGAAACCGAATCACTTCGGTTGGGATTCCGAGGATGTTTGTTAAGGGGTGCCACAACATGGTTAGATAAGGGGAAAGCGAATTGTTCACGAAGCTTTAACGGCCTTATCAACTGAAAACAGACAAACAGAACATATTTTTTTATTTTATTTATTTTTTATGATCAAACAGAAAAATTTTGGGGTGAATAGGTATCACACAACTTTCTGAGCATTACATTACGGAACTAAAATTAAAATAATAGGTAAAAAATGGACTTGGATTTTTTCATTTTTTCATCAACTTCTATCAATATAACTTTATCTTTTACGATAACTATAAATGAGAGAGGGGGGGAAATACAAGACTTCCATCTTCCAAATACTTTCGGCATAACTCGGTAACAAAAAGTACCAACCTAATAAAAACAAGAAAAATATCCACCTTTAGTAAACTACTCGAAAATTCACAGCCTTCTTCGTTGGAATCACCAGGGGATCTTTCTATGTCGGCCATTTTCAAACTGATTCGCCACTCCTGGATGTCTCAATTCCTGACTGCTCATCACCTTCTCCTTTCCGGGAGACTGCGCCAACTTTTGACGGAATTGCCCCCTCCTCTGTCTTCCATGGAGGCCAAACCCTCCGTTCAAGTTTTTATCAGATTGGGCAGGCGCTTTCAGCCCCAAGTCTTTCTCAGGTTGGACAGGCGCTTTCAGCTCTGCATCCAACGCGCTTATGACATCATTCACATTGTCAACGTTTTCAAGGTCAGCAAGGTTTATCTGCTGTGGAGCAACTTGGATGATATGCTTGAGGCTATTGTGCTTCGGGGAAACCTCCTCCTCCAAAGCTCGGATCTGGTTGACTATGTCCAAATTGTTGGTGTTCTCCCGGGGTCCGTGGGTGTCCCCTAGGTGGGGCTGGTGTTGGGGTTGGTGGAACGCCTTTCTGCGGCTTTCATGGAGGGTTTTCAGCCGCTCAAGGCCCTTTGGAGCTCCACGTCCAAAGTTTCGCCCGAATTGCTGTCGTCTCAGCAGTTTCCGTTTGAGGTTGCCTGTTCGGCGCGGGTAGTTTTGTTGGAGGCGCCTAAGTCCGTTTTGATGGATCTGTTTCCGGTTTATTCGACTTTGGCCTGGGATCTCACCTAGATGAAAAAATTTGGCTCCGTCAACGAATCGGACAATTCTTTTCTGTACTTCTAGAATTCTAGAGAGACTGGTTTGACTACAACACCAGTCAACTTTTCAGAGCAGCGAGATCACACTGCCATGATGGTGTAAAACCTTCGATAGAGAAAGAGCTCAAAGAAGATTCTCGAATACCTCTATGAGAAATCTCAAAAGTTAAACTTGTCAAATTGAGAAATTCTTAGAAAAAAAAGGCGCAAACCTCTATGAGAAGAATCAGTCTTTCAGGGTGGCATTTACGCTATACAAATTTTCAGAAGAAACCCTTTATAGGAGAAAAACGGTGGGGGAGAATGATGTGGTTGCTTTACCCTTTTGACCGACTAATTCTTAACTATAGGGTTTTCTGCCCATTTTCTCAAAGAGTTTATCAATTTGATACTTTCCACCGTTTGTGGTTTTCACTTACCCATGTCGGCACCACGATGCGAATGATGATGATGGTGGTCCTCATGTATCAAGTTTCCATGGTTCTGAATTCGGTGACCCTCCATCGCCTTCTCACGTTTGGCTCCCGCAGCACCGACATTGCCGGCGCGGTCTTCGATCAAACAAGGGTGGACGGTGTCCGAAAGATCTGGCCGGTAGTTCGAGTCGATACTGCCCTGGAAGATTCGGTGGTCCGTCTCGTGCACAGGTTTTGGGATGTGCCTCATCTGGAACTCTCCGTTGGCCTTCATGTGTGCGTCCAGTTTATCGATGACGTTGGCCACGTTGTCGACGTCTTCAAGGTCGTTCAACTTGAGCTGGTTTGGCTCCTCCAATTTGGCACTCGGGACGCGATCATAGACCTTGGGGGCGTTGTACACCTCTTCGTTCGCGATCGGGATTCTTCGCCTCACGTTCGGCTCTTTCATGATTTCTCGATTGACGACGGGGATCCTTTCGTTGATTCTCGGCAAATGTTCAAACTCCTCGGGATTGTTCGGGTCGCGCTCGGCGACGGGTCTCTCATTCGGCTCTCTGACGTCATTGAGGACAGGCGTTTCGGGAAGGTTGTTCCCAGGGTGTTTGATGTTTCGGATGTTCTGGTTGTTTTGCTGGATGATGTTGCTGATTTCGTTCATCATTTTGTTCTGGTCTTCACCATCATCATCTTGGGAAATTTGTGGTCCTACACCGTCCGGATTTGCCATTTCTGGTCCATGACCTTTTTGTTTATCTTCGTACGGCCATGCCGGCCAATTATAATCGGTCTCTTGCTGATTGGCCTGCGTATCCATTTTGTGGTCCATTTTGATATTTGGGCCGATGGCGAGGTTTGGATGGAAATTATTTTGTGGTTGTGGTGCGGCTGGAAGAGGGTTGGCGTTGAGCGTGGTTGCAACGCTGAGCAGGGTGACGGCGAGTTTGATCATTTTCTGTTTAGTTGTAGTACCTGAAATCAGATGATGAGAGATTCCGTTCATTCGAAGCAAACAGTCGCGCGATTATCGGTTAGGTTTAGGGTTTATATTAGACATTCTACAATGTATCGATATTATAGCTTATGTATATGGGCATAAGCACAGCGTAAGCACGACATAACCAATAATGGCAAACAGTTTTCCTGGAGGACATGAAACATTGAATAGTTCAGCGAACCCCTAAACTCTAAAAGCCCAAGAACTTTTGGTGTTTTGTAGGCCCCTAATCACCCTAGCTAATTAGCAGGTAAAAGTGGTGGATCAAAAGAAGAGGTCAGCGCCAGCGCCAGCGGAGTCGGTAGCTTGTCGCCGAAAAAAGAGATACAGAAAATAAATTGAAATCACTCAAAACCTTGGCTATTACTCGTATGCACCTACATTGACGTTAAATGTGGTGTCTTATTTAAGAGAAAAAAATGTCAAAACTTACTTTTCAATTTTTTTTCAGCACAAAATAATTCCTATCCAAACA
The DNA here is from genome assembly GCF_000475195.1 of Diaphorina citri. Lineage (NCBI taxonomy): Eukaryota > Metazoa > Arthropoda > Insecta > Hemiptera > Psyllidae > Diaphorina > Diaphorina citri. The sequence continues at coordinate 3,225 of NW_007419007.1, forward strand.
AATAAAATATAACAAGTAAAAATTTAAAATAAATAAAAATCTCCTCAACACCAAAAAGTTTTAAAAATTGAAAAAATACTCAACAGAAAAAATTAAGCGTCAAAATTAGCTATACGTATGCACAAGGTTCGGTTGGGTTTCAGTTATGGTCTAACCAGATCAGGCTAAATTTCAGCCCTTTTAAAGACAGGTCGAATTGCGCAACTCATTTTTTGCTGTCAGCCTAGAACAACGTGATTTTTTTTCTTATTTTCTAATTTTGATTATTATTTTTTTCCACCATAGCCTATTTCTAATTAGTAATTAATTAATAATAATTTCTTAATCATGAATATTGATTGTATTTTTTTAATAATAAGTTTTCAATTTCATATTCAGAATTCCAGTAATTTCTCTGTCTGAGTTTATTGCGCTCGTTTTCTTCTTCTTCTTCTTCTTCTTCTTCCTTCTCTTCTTCTTCTTCTCCTTCTTGATCTTCCTCCTTGGTCTTCTTTCTCCTCCTTCTCTTCCTCTTCTTCTCCTCCTCTTCTTCTTCGTCTTTTATTCCTTTTCTTCTCGGTTTTCTTCTTCTTCCTCCCCTCCTCCTTCTTTCTTCTTCTTCTTTGTCTTCTCCTCGTGTCCAAGCACATGTGAGTCGCGTCGCGTGTGACAAAAAATGTAATAATTGCTCTAATAACAAAAACAATCATAATAACATTAAAAGAAAATAGGACTTTAATACCTAGGTAATAATAATGATTACATAAGTTAAGAATAAGAAAATAATAAAAAGAATAATAATGATGATAATAAAATAATAGCAATAATACCTAAAAGAAAATAGTAGGTAATAAAACCGAAATAAAAACAAAAACATTGTTCGGACATTGATAAGGATCAGGCATGTTACAGTTACATGGCCTGCTGATTATGTGTTGGCTACTGGAGGACCGAGGACTGATGGCTGCTTTTGATAACGGTAAGGCCGGCCACTCACTATCAGGTAGACCTGACAGGTACACCTGATCTTTCCGAAGAGAGGAGAATAGGATGGGAGAAAGCCAGACGTTCCGAGAACGAACCTTATCTATTTAGGATAGAGTTCGCCCCGAGCGGGAATCGAACGCACGCCCTAGTGCTTACAAGGCGCAGGGCCGGATTAGCTCCCCGCGGGGCCCGGGGCAGTTTCAAAGGCGCGGGGCCCCCAGGACCTACCCCCCCCCCTACTAGAAAACACTTCTATACCTACCTAATTCATTTGTATCAATCATTACCTCGGTGGTGTAGTGGTCAAGGCGCTCGCCTGGTAAACAGGAAGGCGTGGGTTCAATCCCAGCCGAGGTATGGAATTTTATCCTCAATATAATTTGAGAATTTGACCACAATAATGGCCTTACACCTAAGCCTCTAAGTGGGCTTTTTGTGTATGGAGGCTCAACCCATCCTTTAGGGCTGTTTGGCCTTACACCTAAGCCTCTAAGTGGGCTTTTTGTGTATGGAGGCTCAACCCATCCTTTAGGGCTGTTTGGCCTTACACCTAAGCCTCTAAGTGGGCTTTTTGTGTATGGAGGCTCAACCCATCCTTTAGGGCTGTTTGGCCTTACACCTAAGCCTCTAAGTGGGCTTTTTGTGTATGGAGGCTCAACCCATCCTTTAGGGCTGTTTGGCCTTACACCTAAGCCTCTAAGTGGGCTTTTTGTGTATGGAGGCTCAACCCATCCTTTAGGGCTGTTTGGCCTTACACCTAAGCCTCTAAGTGGGCTTTTTGTGTATGGAGGCTCAACCCATCCTTTAGGGCTGTTTGGCCTTACACCTAAGCCTCTAAGTGGGCTTTTTGTGTATGGAGGCTCAACCCATCCTTTAGGGCTGTTTGGCCTTACACCTAAGCCTCTAAGTGGGCTTTTTGTGTATGGAGGCTCAACCCATCCTTTAGGGCTGTTTGGCCTTACACCTAAGCCTCTAAGTGGGCTTTTTGTGTATGGAGGCTCAACCCATCCTTTAGGGCTGTTTGGCCTTACACCTAAGCCTCTAAGTGGGCTTTTTGTGTATGGAGGCTCAACCCATCCTTTAGGGCTGTTTGGCCTTACACCTAAGCCTCTAAGTGGGCTTTTTGTGTATGGAGGCTCAACCCATCCTTTAGGGCTGTTTGGCCTTACACCTAAGCCTCTAAGTGGGCTTTTTGTGTATGGAGGCTCAACCCATCCTTTAGGGCTGTTTGGCCTTACACCTAAGCCTCTAAGTGGGCTTTTTGTGTATGGAGGCTCAACCCATCCTTTAGGGCTGTTTGGCCTTACACCTAAGCCTCTAAGTGGGCTTTTTGTGTATGGAGGCTCAACCCATCCTTTAGGGCTGTTTGGCCTTACACCTAAGCCTCTAAGTGGGCTTTTTGTGTATGGAGGCTCAACCCATCCTTTAGGGCTGTTTGGCCTTACACCTAAGCCTCTAAGTGGGCTTTTTGTGTATGGAGGCTCAACCCATCCTTTAGGGCTGTTTGGCCTTACACCTAAGCCTCTAAGTGGGCTTTTTGTGTATGGAGGCTCAACCCATCCTTTAGGGCTGTTTGGCCTTACACCTAAGCCTCTAAGTGGGCTTTTTGTGTATGGAGGCTCAACCCATCCTTTAGGGCTGTTTGGCCTTACACCTAAGCCTCTAAGTGGGCTTTTTGTGTATGGAGGCTCAACCCATCCTTTAGGGCTGTTTGGCCTTACACCTAAGCCTCTAAGTGGGCTTTTTGTGTATGGAGGCTCAACCCATCCTTTAGGGCTGTTTGGCCTTACACCTAAGCCTCTAAGTGGGCTTTTTGTGTATGGAGGCTCAACCCATCCTTTAGGGCTGTTTGGCCTTACACCTAAGCCTCTAAGTGGGCTTTTTGTGTATGGAGGCTCAACCCATCCTTTAGGGCTGTTTGGCCTTACACCTAAGCCTCTAAGTGGGCTTTTTGTGTATGGAGGCTCAACCCATCCTTTAGGGCTGTTTGGCCTTACACCTAAGCCTCTAAGTGGGCTTTTTGTGTATGGAGGCTCAACCCATCCTTTAGGGCTGTTTGGCCTTACACCTAAGCCTCTAAGTGGGCTTTTTGTGTATGGAGGCTCAACCCATCCTTTAGGGCTGTTTGGCCTTACACCTAAGCCTCTAAGTGGGCTTTTTGTGTATGGAGGCTCAACCCATCCTTTAGGGCTGTTTGGCCTTACACCTAAGCCTCTAAGTGGGCTTTTTGTGTATGGAGGCTCAACCCATCCTTTAGGGCTGTTTGGCCTTACACCTAAGCCTCTAAGTGGGCTTTTTGTGTATGGAGGCTCAACCCATCCTTTAGGGCTGTTTGGCCTTACACCTAAGCCTCTAAGTGGGCTTTTTGTGTATGGAGGCTCAACCCATCCTTTAGGGCTGTTTGGCCTTACACCTAAGCCTCTAAGTGGGCTTTTTGTGTATGGAGGCTCAACCCATCCTTTAGGGCTGTTTGGCCTTACACCTAAGCCTCTAAGTGGGCTTTTTGTGTATGGAGGCTCAACCCATCCTTTAGGGCTGTTTGGCCTTACACCTAAGCCTCTAAGTGGGCTTTTTGTGTATGGAGGCTCAACCCATCCTTTAGGGCTGTTTGGCCTTACACCTAAGCCTCTAAGTGGGCTTTTTGTGTATGGAGGCTCAACCCATCCTTTAGGGCTGTTTGGCCTTACACCTAAGCCTCTAAGTGGGCTTTTTGTGTATGGAGGCTCAACCCATCCTTTAGGGCTGTTTGGCCTTACACCTAAGCCTCTAAGTGGGCTTTTTGTGTATGGAGGCTCAACCCATCCTTTAGGGCTGTTTGGCCTTACACCTAAGCCTCTAAGTGGGCTTTTTGTGTATGGAGGCTCAACCCATCCTTTAGGGCTGTTTGGCCTTACACCTAAGCCTCTAAGTGGGCTTTTTGTGTATGGAGGCTCAACCCATCCTTTAGGGCTGTTTGGCCTTACACCTAAGCCTCTAAGTGGGCTTTTTGTGTATGGAGGCTCAACCCATCCTTTAGGGCTGTTTGCCCGTACACCTAAGCCTCTGAGTGGGCTTTTTGTGTACAGAGGCAAATGATTAGTGGTTGGATGGAAGAACTCACGTAAGAACAATGCCACTTAGAGTTCTGCGATTACCTTATGTGAGTTTTACAGAAAAAATAAGACTATTGAGAGTTACCTACATTTAAATTTATTAAACAAATAAAAGTGAGATTTATCAACTCGGTGACTTTTTATTCGTTTCCGGGGTTTTGCGAGCTCATCTACCGTCGAATTCGATCGAAATTGCCTAAATAGGAAGTAGGCAGGCGATTTCAATCGAAGGTCAAAGGGTGGTTGGGAAGTTTAGTGTGGAGGAGACTCAGACATCGACCAAATACCATCGACTTTTGTTGACACTATTGGCTATTGGTCCATTTCTGGGTTATGGTTATGTTATGAGTATGACACCCTAGAATTACAGTAGGTATGCAATAAGGCGAACATAGAAACGAACATAGGTAGGTAATTCAAATATGTAAATCTCAAATTCTTTGTGGTAAAGCAGAGCTTTCACAACTTTTGTGGATGTCACAACATTACTAAGTGCCTCCTTTGCAATCAATTGCCATACATAGGTACTTCAGTAATCTTTTTCGTGGTAATGCCGCCATTGGTTGCTACTCAATTGTTCTCACAAGGATGAGTGCACTCTGAACTCCGGGTAAAGAGCCGAAAAACTTCCACATCGCAGGGAACCGAACCCAGGACCTCCGGCGTGACGTACAAAGCTAGTGTGATATGATACCCACTCGGCCATCGAGATTACTTTATGTACAAATAAAAGAAAAGAATAAAGAAATCAAGCTCAGTAAAATCTGCAAAATATCGCAAAATTTATTAATTTTTAGGATCTCAATTCTTGGATACAAGAGTGCTTCAAAATGTAAAATAAGGAGCAATCATCTTTAAACAAAAGTTGAACCCTTTTGGTCGCCTTCCTTGACAGAAAAACTCGTGGAGGCGCGAAGTTTAGAACTTTTTCATGTCGCTCAGATCGGCGCCGCGCCGTGGAGTAATTCGGAGTAAGACAGTGGAAGCGAAAGGGTTCGTGTACGAAGATCAACGAAGAGACTTCGGTTGAATTCGGGTTGACACGAAATAACAGAATCAGCTATCTTGTCGTTTTGAACACGGTTATTGCGTGCCGCCAGCAAGGTGGTCCAGCTTCGTTGACTACGATTCACGAAGTAACCCGAATCAGCTATCCTGCCTCTGGGTCATTGTGTGCCCTCAGCGAGGTGGTCCACCTTCGTCGAGTTACAAACCCACCCGAAGCTGGGAAACCGAATCGCTTCGGTTGGGATTCCGAGGATGTTTGTTAAGGGGTGCCACAACATGGTTAGATAAGGGGAAAGCGAATTGTTCACGAAGCTTTAACGGCCTTATCAACTGAAAACAGACAAACAGAACATATTTTTTTATTTTATTTATTTTTTATGATCAAACAGAAAAATTTTGGGGTGAATAGGTATCACACAACTTTCTGAGCATTACATTACGGAACTAAAATTAAAATAATAGGTAAAAAATGGACTTGGATTTTTTCATTTTTTCATCAACTTCTATCAATATAACTTTATCTTTTACGATAACTATAAATGAGAGAGGGGGGGAAATACAAGACTTTCATCTTCCAAATACTTTTGGCATAACTCGGTAACAAAAAGTACCAACCTAATAAAAACAAGAAAAATATCCACCTTTAGTAAACTACTCGAAAATTCACAGCCTTCTTCGTTGGAATCACCAGGGGATCTTTCTATGTCGGCCATTTTCAAACTGATTCGCCACTCCTGGATGTCTCAATTCCTGACTGCTCATCACCTTCTCCTTTCCGGGAGACTGCGCCAACTTTTGACGGAATTGCCCCCTCCTCTGTCTTCCATGGAGGCCAAACCCTCCGTTCAAGTTTTTATCAGATTGGGCAGGCGCTTTCAGCCCCAAGTCTTTCTCAGGTTGGACAGGCGCTTTCAGCTCTGCATCCAACGCGCTTATGACATCATTCACATTGTCAACGTTTTCAAGGTCAGCAAGGTTTATCTGCTGTGGAGCAACTTGGATGATATGCTTGAGGCTATTGTGCTTCGGGGAAACCTCCTCCTCCAAAGCTCGGATCTGGTTGACTATGTCCAAATTGTTGGTGTTCTCCCGGGGTCCGTGGGTGTCCCCTAGGTGGGGCTGGTGTTGGGGTTGGTGGAACGCCTTTCTGCGGCTTTCATGGAGGGTTTTCAGCCGCTCAAGGCCCTTTGGAGCTCCACGTCCAAAGTTTCGCCCGAATTGCTGTCGTCTCAGCAGTTTCCGTTTGAGGTTGCCTGTTCGGCGCGGGTAGTTTTGTTGGAGGCGCCTAAGTCCGTTTTGATGGATCTGTTTCCGGTTTATTCGACTTTGGCCTGGGATCTCACCTAGATGAAAAAATTTGGCTCCGTCAACGAATCGGACAATTCTTTTCTGTACTTCTAGAATTCTAGAGAGACTGGTTTGACTACAACACCAGTCAACTTTTCAGAGCAGCGAGATCACACTGCCATGATGGTGTAAAACCTTCGATAGAGAAAGAGCTCAAAGAAGATTCTCGAATACCTCTATGAGAAATCTCAAAAGTTAAACTTGTCAAATTGAGAAATTCTTAGAAAAAAAAGGCGCAAACCTCTATGAGAAGAATCAGTCTTTCAGGGTGGCATTTACGCTATACAAATTTTCAGAAGAAACCCTTTATAGGAGAAAAACGGTGGGGGAGAATGATGTGGTTGCTTTACCCTTTTGACCGACTAATTCTTAACTATAGGGTTTTCTGCCCATTTTCTCAAAGAGTTTATCAATTTGATACTTTCCACCGTTTGTGGTTTTCACTTACCCATGTCGGCACCACGATGCGAATGATGATGGTGGTGGTCCTCATGTATCAAGTTTCCATGGTTCTGAATTCGGTCACCCTCCATCGCCTTCTCACGTTTGGCTCCCGCAGCACCGACATTGCCCGCGCGGTCTTCGATCAAACAAGGGTGGATGGTGTCCGAAAGATCTGGCCGGTAGTTCGAGTCGATACTGCCCTGGAAGATTCGGTGGTCCGTCTCGTGCACCGGTTTTGGGATGTGCCTCATCTGGAACTCTCCGTTGGCCTTCATGTGTGCGTCCAGTTTATCGATGACGTTGGCCACATTGTCGACGTCTTCAAGGTCGTTCAACTTGAGCTGGTTTGGCTCCCCCAATTTGGCACTCGGGACGCGATCATGGACCTTGGGCGCGTTGTACACCTCTTCGTTCGCGATCGGGATTCTTCGCCTCACGTTCGGCTCTTTCATGATTTCCCGATTGACGACGGGGATCCTTTCGTTGATTCTCGGCAAATGTTCAAACTCCTCGGGATTGTTCGGGTCGCGCTCGGCG
>NW_007419008.1:0-548 GCF_000475195.1 Diaphorina citri
AATGTCCCCTAGCCAGACAATGCAGTCACTCTCCACAGAAGTGGCCTGTTATTCATGTCACTGGTAATGAAATACCGTACTAGTCAACAACTAAAGCTTGAGTACTTACCTTTTCACACTGAGTGTGCTGCAGACCAAGCTTTTGGTCAGATTCATGGTCTTGATTGGTATTGTGTAACTATTTGTTATGTGATTGCAATGTAAATGTTTTTCAAACCTAATGACTTTAACTTAATATTTATTTTGTTAGACTTCGATATCTCTTGCAGCTTTCAACCTTGCACTAGGTATGTTATCATTATCACTTATCACTTAAATCTCTGCTATCATTCAGTGCTGTCTCACTGATCTTACTCTTACCTTATCAGTATCAGTTTTTTTCTTTTTTTTTCGATTTCGAGTTCGCCAAGTTGAGAACTTAGCAACCTATTCCGATCCATTTCATTGCACATTCGTGAAGTTAGCCATTGCTATTATTTTTGTCGTAAAGTCTTCAAAAGCAAGGGTAAATCAGAGGTAAACCACACTGCACAAACGAGTTTGATAAT
>NW_007419009.1:0-465 GCF_000475195.1 Diaphorina citri
CCTCTCTTTTAGATCTAGCTTTGAACCCAACAACTTTCAAAATAGTTAGTAGAGAAGTACTGGAGCTGGAACAACCAATTGAAATTTAATAGAAAAAAAACTTGATATTTGTTGGAAATGTCCTCAAGAATCTACCCTAGGCTTTTGGTAACGTTTTTCGTGTTCACCCTGTATACATAGGTAGAGAGGTATTGAGGTACTGGTGAAATGAATTCGTCCTCTCACTCACTCCTTTTGACGGCTAACTATTTCTCTCTCTTTTTGATTATTGTTCCATAAAATGTAATGTTATTACCAATCAAATATATAAGACCTTGTTTAGACTGTGAGAGTAAAGGGACTTTTCAGTCTCTTTTTACTTTTTGATTATTTTCCCATAAAATGTAAAGTTATTACCAATCAAATATATAAGACCTTGTTTAGACTGCGAGAGTAAAGGGACTTTTCAGTCCTATGCTGGTAGTA
>NW_007419011.1:0-548 GCF_000475195.1 Diaphorina citri
AGGTTTTAGAACTTGTAGGATCTTCTACTAATCTACTTGTAGGATCTAATCGCTGGGTTTGATCTAATCGGAAACTTCGACTAGTGGTTGATTTGGGTTCCAATGACCAGATAGTCTAAACATGTAAATTGTACTCGTATGTTGCAGATGCTACAGGATTTCGGCACACGCGAGTAATGTTGTTTCGGGCACATAAGTTAGGTTACTACGGAAAATAACAATTTGCTCTGAGACTGAGATGAAAAGTATAATAACTACATTGCGATTTGAGACGAAAAGTAACGCTAGTGTAAGGACTATAAATCCCCTCCTCTCACATCTCAGCAGATTTTGGCAACAGGGAATGCGTTTAGTGCATCTTTTCCTCCTACATTTACATTACATTCATCTGGAGGTTTTTTCTGACGAAATTCCTGAATGCGGAGTCATCTGAGTCATCTTTTCCTTCTAAAAAAAAACTGTTAACTCTGGTCGTACCAACTATAGCTCACGGGTACTTGGCTCTTCTGGTATTATGTCTTGGAGTTCTTCTGGTATCCTCTCTTCAT
>NW_007419012.1:0-548 GCF_000475195.1 Diaphorina citri
GCCCCGGGCGGGAATCGAACCCGCGGCCTAGCGCTTACAAGGCAGACGCACTACCAACTAAGCTAACTAGGCTGGAGGTCTCATTTCTTATCGTCCTGAAGTGAAAGAGAAAAGAAGGGTAGGATAGAAGAAAGCCAATCGTTGAGAGAGAGAGAAAACATTATGTATTTGTTAAGGAAAAATTTCGCCCTGGGCCCTGGCAGGAATCGAATTCGCGACTCAGCGCTTAGGTACAAGGCAGACGCGCAACCTTCCAAGCTAACTAGGCTGGCTAGTTCAACTTCAATGCCAGCCTAGTTAGCTTAGTTGGTAGTGCGTCTGCCTTGTAAGCGCTAGGCCGCGGGTTCGATTCCCGCCCGCGGCGAATTTTACGCTTAGGTTACAAGGCAGACGCGCAACCTTCCAAGCTAACTAGGCTGGCTAGTTCAACTTCAATAGGGGTATTTTATTTATGTGAAATGGAAATTTTTCCTAATTAAGGAGCGCGGTAGCGCTCCGCCCCGCCAAGTCAAGAAAGTTTGACCGCGCTACTAGAGATATTATACGCG
>NW_007419013.1:0-548 GCF_000475195.1 Diaphorina citri
TGTCAAAAAAAAAAGAGGACCGAAAATGGACCCAGTTCAGTTTTGGAACCCAAAAGATCAAGGCACATCGATCCTTGACCCAGTTCAGTTTTGGAACCCAAAAGATCAAGGCGCATCGATATTTGATCTTCTAAACTCGGTTGCCAAATATGATCAAAATCGGAACAGGCAATCGCGAGTTATAGCGGACCAAAGAGACAAACATCCAAACCAAAAGATTTGAAACATATACCTCACTATCGTTCGGTCAATAATTAACAAGAACAGGGGACGGAAAGGAGAACAGGAGAGAAAGAGGTAATAGAAGAGGAAGAGGAAGATAAGAGGAAGAGAAGAGGAAGAGGAAGAGAAGAGGAAGAGGAAGAGGAAGAGAAGAGGAAGAGGAAGAGGAAGAGGAAGAGGAAGAGGAAGAGGAAAAGGAAGAGGAAGAGGAAGAGGAAGAAGAAGAGAAGAGAGAGAGAGAGGAAGAGAAGAGAAGAGGAAGAGGAAGAAGAAGAGAAGAGAGAGAGAGAGGAAGAGAAGAGAAGAGAAGAGAGAGAGAGAGAGAG
>NW_007419014.1:0-548 GCF_000475195.1 Diaphorina citri
TGTCCATCCGGGAACTGAAAAGTATGGTCAGAAAATTTTCACTCCAACCGAGATTCGAACCCACTGGATTTAGACGCTATTCTGCTCTTACCAACTGGAGTCTTGTTAGTCTCTCGTAGTGAAAATTCTCATTAACTTTGAGGAAAAAAGAGTAAAGTCAAGTCTAAATTTTGACAAATAGGTGTACAAACCACTCCCTCTTCCTTAAGAGCAGACGTTTGAACAACAATGGTAAACAATCTGAAAATTCTCATTAACTTTGAGGAAAAAAAGACTGAAGTCAAGTCTAAATTTTGACAAATAGGTGTACAAACCACTCCCTCTTTCCCTCTCTTCCTTAAGAGCAGACGTTTGAACAACAATGGTAAACAATATTTTATGCTTCATTTCTATTGACTTATGACTTCTGTGATGTTTCCTCTCGACTTTTTGAGAAAGGAGCACCGAAATAGCTGCCAAGCCTTGATGGACACGCATCGACTGTAGCAGTTGTCCTCAGGACTACGAAATATAAACAACAAAAAGTTGAAGTACCTAGGTACCCAGTT
>NW_007419015.1:0-548 GCF_000475195.1 Diaphorina citri
CTTCTCGCTGTTTCTTATTTTCAAAAAATGTTATATCTTTTTCTACGTTTCTATAGAAAATTAAAAAGGTTCTCTAATTTTATTTATTAAGAAAGATCTGTTTAGTATAAAGTTCGTCCCGGGCGAGAATTGAACTTGAGTGGATATCCAATATACCTACCTACATACATATAATTTTTTTTTTCTAATAATAGGCTGTATAGTAGTATAGTGGTTCCCTAATGCATAAAACGTAAGTCGAAAATAATAGAAAGTAAAAAAGACACGATTCTAAGCAATGTACAGACAAAAATAAAATTTTATTCTTATGGACTGTAGCTTTTTTTGCACGGTAGAGTTTCTGATAAGGATAACCTTCAAGGAAGTTTGCATGTGATAGAGATGCTGTTATGTAAGGTTGTGATATCTGTTGCAATGCAACATCAAATGAAAGCGTGATTGCACTCGTGTAACGTCCTGGTTTGAGGGACAAAAATCTGGTGTGAACATCACACGACTTTCCTTATCCTATTGAATGGTGCTTATTTGAGTGTTCTGTTGTAACATTT